>NW_027112108.1:86786-88078 GCF_000696795.3 Halyomorpha halys | reverse complement strand
TTCACAATGTGATATATATTATTTATGATATGATATTACTATTTATGATAAATAGTTTATTTATATGATAGTTGATAGTTTAGCTTAATCTAAAATTAAAAGTTTTAAAAATTTATGTAGTTTTGAAAAAAATAGAGTGGTTTTTGACTTGTAATTAATAACCTGGGGAGAATATTCTGCAAAACATTTTTAAATTGCGATGTAAGATGACAATTTATATTTTATATTGTCCTTGAGGATGGCCAAATTGGCCGAAACGTTGGTATAATAAAGAGTGTTGAGAATTAACAAGGATACCATTTGATTTATTTAATAAATAAATACTAGTCTCAAGAAATTGGAAAAAATTATATATAATGTAATAATATTGATTTTCAGCATTATTGTATAACAAAGGTAATATTCGTATTAACAAGTTTTTGTTTGTTAAATTAGCTCCTAATAACTTTTTTGGCCCTTTTCCAAAGATTCCTGATCCCGGCTTAGAGTCCCCAAGAGACCTAGGGATATATGAGAGATCTTTTGAAGAGACATCCATTGTCCTCTCCGGCCGGAGGAATGTAAACACACCCGCCATGAAGATGTTTTATCTCCGCTATTTCCTGGCCAAAGAAAGCCCCCTATCCGCAGGAGGCAATATGTCTCCTCCCACTGGATATGGCTATTCATGATCCCCCAGGGAGGCCCAACGACGACAATGGAAAGGCGCCTACACAAGGATACTCAGCCGGTGTCTTACCTTACTATCCTCCGGCTTAGCTAATTAGTGATAATTGATTATTTATAACCTCGGCAAGGATGACCAGTTCGGTGAATGTGTCGGGTGAGGCCATTTGGATTCGTTACCTTCCGATAAATAGATCGATAATATTAGCATAGCTGTCAACCTATATGTAAAATATAAGAGGCATCGGGCTTTTCTTCATCACTAAATTTTATTATTATTACCTAGTAGTAAGTGGTAATCCACTCACTGCTAGGCACAACTAAGTACAAAATTAATTTTAATTTAAATAAATAAATTCTTATGTAAAAATGTTTGAAAATTACGATGGTAAAAAGTTTACTACTCTGAGCAGTATTTAGCAGATTTTGCAAAATGGTCTATAAGTGTTTGGTCTATAAGGTCTATTGCCAATAACTCTTATAATTATTGGTTGAAGTGTCATGTTTTTATAATTCATGAAGTATATATTTCACAACATTAATATTTCAAACAAAATTGTTACAATATTAATGTTGTGAAATGTGTATTTCATGAATAATGAAATAACACTAATATTTAACATATA
>NW_027112108.1:70629-84426 GCF_000696795.3 Halyomorpha halys | reverse complement strand
TGTTAATATATTAGTGTTGCGAAATATGTATTTCATAAATTAGAGGACCTAATAGCTGAGCGGGTTGGGGCGAGGGTCTCAGAACGCTTAGTTCAGAAGGCTGGTCAATATTTATTTCGTGGCGGCCCCAAGAAATGAACATTCTCACTCTGGCGCTGTATAGGTCCTCAATGGAGGACTTGAGCCCAAAAAAATAAGAAAGAAATTTCATAAATTATGTAAACATGAAACTTTAGTTATTGGCAATAGACCTACAAATATTTAATAATATACAAATATTATTAGGCTAAATTATCTCTTTATATGACCATTGATTGCCACCATAGTTAGCAAGAGATCATGTGGGAGGCCAAAAACCAGATAGAAAGGCAGAATCGCCAAAGATGCAAAAGAGCTGCATGTAGCAAACTGAAAAACAGTAGTCCAAGGCAGGCAAGCGTGGAGAAGGCTGGTTTGGGTGGCCAAAAATCTACTTAAAGCCAACCTAAATATATATATATATATATATATATATATATACGCATTTTTTAAAAATATTTATATTAATATAAATACTATGTAGCCCAAATCCAACAGAATGTTACTTTTAAATATTAATTAATTTTTAATAGTAAGGAAAATTTAACTATTCAAGCATCAGTTTCTTTATTTCTTATGTAAAATAAGTTTCAAAAGTAGATAGAGAAACAAATTGCTTATTGAATGCTGCTGTTTAAATCGTTTCTCTACAAAACGAGCACCATATTGAATTCTGAAGAGAATTTAGTTGTTTAAGCAATTAGTAAAATATATAATGCAATTTTAATATAAAATTAATAAACAAGCATATAAACATAAGTATACCTTCAACATTTTAAGTTTAAAATGGTTTATTTTTATTACGTTTGTTTTATTAATAATACTTTTGATTGTGATCTTCCAAAACTAATTTTTAATTGATTGAAATTATTAAAATAATCTCTGTAATGACCTGTTTTGCACTGAAATCAATTCTTTCTGTAGCTTTTCTGGCATAGCTATTATCAAATGGCTTAATTATAGCATAATAAAATTAAAAATATTAGTAAAAAATAAATTTTAATTCGATTACTATCTTTTTTGCTTCTATACATCACTTTTTCTGACGTCTATTTGAAATTGGGTATCGTTTTCCACCTGAACTCTTAGACGGGAAGTGGATTATAGGAAGGACGTCTAACATAAATTAAGAAAGTTGTTTCTCAAGGTAACTATTAAATCGTTCTGAAATATGTAGCATGTAATAAAATTAGGAAAACGGTAGCATATTAATGGATGCTATTTCTGCTAAGTTGTGAAATCTCTTTATTTCGTATATGTATTAACGAGATTTTCGAAACTTTCAATGTAACTAAATTAAGGAGAGTTCATAAAAAGAAATCATTACTTTTATATATGAATTTAATATCTTCCAAGAGAATACTTAAGGACATGATAAATAAGTTTAATAATAAACCAATCATATTTTTTTTCGCTATGGCAAAATATGAAAATGCCTATTCTTGGTTATAAAAAAGCCCCTGTAACCCTGAAATGGCCAAGTACAGGGTATAAAAAAATGAATATGAAAACCAAAAAATAATCAGGTATTGCAAGGCAGCAATTATATACTATACCCTCCATCATGTGTTTTAGTAATAAATTTTCAATTAAATATATTATATTTTAACTTATATTGTATATTATATAGTATACATAAGTATATCTTATTAAATATAACCTATTAAGTTCATAATTTAATCCTTAGCCTAGAAGTTCAATATCATCTTCGGTTTTAAGTACTAAACAACAAGAAGAATATTCAATAGCTACTTGAATAAAAAATTAGCACTCCTGTCTGGAATTCACTAATCAATGATGTGAAAAAAATATATATGGGTAAATATTCTAAAATACCTATTATACATACGCTAATCAATGCACTATTATATATGTTGAATATGGAAATTAAAATATATATTATTCTACTGTACATTCGCAGAGGAATTTCTGACATTTTGGAGGCTTTTGTTTTGAGATGAGAAAGGATTGGGTGAGGCTCCTGTGACCTATTCTTAGTCTGGGCAGTAAGACCTCCTCTCCAGAACATTTATGGCTGGAGGTACCCCAGGGCTTGGTGCCCTTTAATCATTTTTAATTTAAGCATTGGGCATCAATTTACTCCAACTTACCAGAGGAATCTGGCTTATTAGGTTTTTTTAAAAAAAATGTTAATTGGTTCCTTAACTGCAATAATGTGTTAATAATTGACTAAATCAATATACAATAATTGGTATAAAATTATAGATACTAGATATGGTATAAAATATAGGTATTTTATATATTATACTCAAAAGGAGCTGGAATCAAGATCTTTTTACATGACACACCATACGAAAATAGACATTTCTTCTATTACTATTTTTAAAACAATCAAATAATTGGCTGATTGAGGACGTAATAATAGAGTACATTGAGATGGAGAGTTCTAAAGTGCTTGGTTCAGAACGTTGCGGGTTCGATACCATCCTAGTTCATTCAATATTTATTTCAAGAAGTAAATGTTGATATTCCTTCTCTTGGGCTGCATAGGTCCCTTATAGAGCAGCTTGAAGCATAAAATAATAATGGTGATAGCTGCTTATCATTCATTATGAATGGTGTGAAAAATTTTATAAGCATACAATAAAAAATTGTTTACCCATATTCTCTTTTCATAGTTGTACTTTTTTTACAACTAACAATTTTTTTCTTTTGATATATGAGGCATGCGGGTGTAAGGCATGGTATTTGAGATTTTTTGTAAACAGTACGTACAGAACTTTACAAAAGTAGATTATTAACTTTAATTTCTTCAACTATTTAAATCTGTAGTAAATGGATTAGGTAAAACATAACATAATTTATTCAACTAATGATTCTTAATGTTCTGCGGAATATAAAATTGTGTTAAGATGAACATAGTACCTGCTCCAGTCAACATGACAGCATTGTTGCACTAGGTCTTGGGTGATTGTTGACTGTACATGTATCAGCGGTGAAACTAATGCCACGTTAAGGTGCGTTTACACTGTAACAAAAACATCAAAATTTCAGATAATTAGCATATTTCAGATACAAAACATCAGATATGCAGATACTGCATCTAGACAAATATCTAACTTGGAATCTTCACACAAGACTGAAAAGTTAGGAAACTGCACTGATTCCTACTATTACAAGATTTACTAGACAAACGGTCCAAACTTCCAATCCAATACAAATGACTGATCCACATGAATATAAGAATGCCTACCTGGTCTTATGCTGTTGAGCATAGGGCTCCACTAAACCTTCGATTTCCTTATTTTGCACTCGATCCAACCCTTATTTTGCAAAAATCTCAATGTTTCTTATTTAGTCACAAATAAAATCATCCATAAAGGCCGTAACATTACCTATGTAATCCTCCGAGGGACCTGAAAAGAAGATGTCCTCGAGATCTTTTGATGTATAAATGTTATTTGGGTGCTACGAATGGTTAGTTTTTCTACATGCCTGCTGTATATCTTGGACCATTGTAATCTAATATTACAATAATGTAAATAGAGGTGTAAATTTTTAAAAAATGTCAGATAAAATGTTTTACGAATGTTTCAAATATAGTAAAAAATGATATCTTTAAGTACCCCTACCATATTTTTTGTTCTTATATCCATAAATGTAGCAGGAAGTAAAATTTTTATTTTTTCAATATTCTCTAAATAACTGGATAATATAATTTTGTGTTTTATTGTTGGAGTAAAGTACCAAATATTATCTTCTGTAATCAGTTTCCTGCAAGTTTGTATTTTGTTCAGTTATTATGTGTTTACGACCGATCGCCTCATATACTGTTGAATTATAAGAATATTTTTTTTCTGGGAAACGCATCAATCTTATTATTCAACCAATAGATACCTACAATAAAATATCATATGCATAATACCATACCGACAATTTCATATCAATGTATCGAACTGTTATGAATATTGAAAAAAGTCTAATCATTATTTATAGACTTTAAATGTCTCCCTATCCTTTTCCAAGGTGCAATCCAACTCCAAGTTCGTCAATGACAATCACAATACAAACAAGATAAGTAGCGTTTAATTACTGGCTGATAGGAGGCAATTTATTATTCTGTTCCGACAGTGAGAGGTGGAGAATTATGCGCACCTTTGTACTGGAGATAACAATTTTTTCTCGTCCTTTCTGTGTGAGGGAAGGGTTGCCTTTGTCCGGTATCAGGCATTCCAGAGGGGTCAGTTTGTTGCGAGTTCCACGGTCAGACCGCACAACTGGAAGTGGGCTTCCTCCATTGTATTTCAAATGTGATTGTATCTGGACTATAATTCAACATGGAATTTCTATAAATATAAAAAATTAACCTTAACATACAAAAGCTTAAATAGGACCTTAAACTATGATGTACAAAATTATACCAGTTAGACACCAACAAATAAAATTAGTAATTTATATAGAGACATGAAAGTCATAAATAGGTAAAAATCATAATGCGAAAATAGTTACTGTAAAAGTAACTGTTTAAACTGTTCTGGAATATATTGTGGAGTAAGTGGACAATATAAGACAGAATTTAATAACATACTAATGCTTAAAATAAAGAGAATAATCATAAATATAATTTTAAAAAACTACATTAGGAAATCGTGGGGGTAAAAGACAAACTTATTCTGAAAGTCCAAAATAATTGCTTTTGCCGAAATGTAAATAGAAATCTTCTAAGTTAATATATTTTAAAGATTAGTATAATATTTTATAAATAAAACTTTTTTAAAATATTAAATAATATATTTAATGAATAAAATGTTTTTTATTTATTTATTTAATACCAGATCTGCCAGGTGGCCCTTACATGGTTAATGTAAAAGGTACATTTTTTCAAATAATTGATTATGGGGGGTTTAGTCTCATACAAAAGACCCCTATAACTATATACAATGTTATTAATAAATCAAAAAATTGAGATAAAATAAATAGATTAAAATAAGAATATTTAATAAAAGATAAAATTAAAGTTAATAACAAAAATAATGATATTTATGAATTTAACAAAATAATTTACTTCTAATAGAAAAGAATGATAAAAAGGAAGTGAATTTAAGAAAAAGATGAAGAGAGAAAAAAAAAACAAATTGAAATAAAATAAAATTTTAGATTGACATTAACAGAACTGATAAATATAAGATTTATTCCATGATGTCCTGCAGCAGTCTGGACTTCAGTCTTCGGGTTGTGGTTGGGTTTCCCAAGCTGCAGTTCACTGCTCCTTTAACTGTAGGTAACTGGGAGTGGAACTTCAAGAACTGTTTTTTTTTTTTTTGTAATCCTCTATTGTCCCAATTTGTAAAAACCGACGCAATCGGCTGTTTCTAACAAACCAAGGGTCATCCATTGCGATTATTATTTAATTATTATTATTTGCGAAATTATTTAGAAAATATTTTTTTTCCTTTTCATTAAGGAGGCTGCCGGACTTCACAGGCATACATCAGCAGTGGCCTGAAAATTGTTTAAAAATAAGAATAGCTGTTTCTGGTATTAATTTCGACTTTTTATTTAGGATAGGATATAGCATTGCTAACCTTGCGTAGGTTTGAGATAGTTTGATGTTGCTATGGTGGTTCCAGGCATGGCGGCGATCGAGACAAGTGATATTTAAAATAAAATCGGTATGAAAAATAAAAAAATGATATTAAAAATGAAAAATTGATCTCAGTAAAAGCGATATATTTAAATAAATATATTTAATATAATATTTTTAAAAAAAGTATTACTAACACTTCCTGGGGTATATTTTTAAAAACATTTTAATGTTGTGACGTGGATATTGATAAAAACATTTCAAAATGGCCTATATAAAGGTAGAAAGGTTACATAATATGTACTTGTAAATATATATCATTATAGTCTAACCTATGATTTGTATCATCAAAAGAGTCATGTCATTTCATCCAGACAAAACATTTACAATGTTGTATTTTTAATAAAATAAATGAATTCATATTACTGGGTTTAATTAATTTTGTGGCATTTGTGTCATGAAAGGAGAGAGCACGAAAGTAGAGGAAGATACGAATAACCTCCTCAGAGAAAAAAAAACCAAAAAAAACAGAGCAGGTGAGACAACAGCGATGAGAACAAGCTCATATCTTAATTGTATATGTCTTTAATTTAATTTATTCTACACAATGTCTTACGAAATGATAAATAAAATTTTTATTATTCCATTAAATCTTAAAAAGCTTATATATGTTCTTTCTTCGTATGCTAGCTATGGGGAGTTTGTATGTGCTCCGGCTGTATGTGAGAGACATGACTGGTTAAGAAGAAGAGCCGGTTGATCAGGAAAGTATGAGAGATAAAACTCCAATATTAATTTAATTTGTTTATTAAAATGTAGTACAAAACATAACTATTCTCAGACCTATCTGGACCTACGGACTTGAACTTCTGGAAACAGCTAAACCTTAAATCATCAAACGTATCCGTTCAATCCAAAATCGTTAGAACCATTGTCAATGTACCCTATTACGTTTCCAACAAAACACTACACCATAGTCCCTTTAGTCATTGACCTCATACCAACCAAATTCTCAAAATTCCATATAAACCTTTCTAATCATCCTAATCTTCTGGTTCAACCCTTATCCAGTTCCACCCATCGCTGCAATCCACCACCGAGGTTGAAACGGCAGTGGTCAAGAGACTTATTGTAAAATAAAAATCGACAATTGGAGGTCTAGCAATGGTCAGATGCTCTGTAGAGGCTTTAGCGCACTTACTCCGCCTCTACTCCCTCATTACCAGTGACACGTCGAGAGGGATGCGCTGTGATCTCAAAGAAATCTTCTCATACGTGGAGGATAGAGTGGGCTGGGGTTGTAAATATTGTATATAACAACGTAAATGTGACTAGTGATGATTTTATTTTTTATTTATTATGTTCATTTTATTTATCCTTCTGTGTACAAGAAAATTTAGAAAGAGATTTTATTTATTTTTATGTAAATTATTTATTTATTTGTATTCATATTTTATTTATTTATTTTTTTTAAATTTTAGTATGAATGTGATTAGTTATTACTATTACGTATTGCCCAACACCGTTGTGGCAGATTCAAATATTTATCAATAAATAAATTCTTTCTAGAAAATACAAAACATGATAACATATTGGTAATTCCTATATCAATATATGATGTAGTTTATTAGATCAATAAATACTTTTTTTATTTATGATTCAAAACCTTAACTAAGGACCTATGTAGCCCTAGAGTGAGAATGTCAAGATTCCTTTTTCGATGCCTTAGAGAAATAAATACTGACTTATCCAGGTGGGAATCAAACCCACAATACTCTGAACAAAGCTCGAGTGTGCTCAGCTTATCACATCCTCAATATAAACATTTATGTAGCTACGTAATTTATTTTGTGCTTATAAGGGTTTTTTTTTTAAAGATTTAGTAGTTTTCATAATTAATTTTTTTTTGTTTTACCGAGTTAATGATTTATCTTTAACTATCTTATTTATTTGCTTTGTATTACCGTTTAATAAGAGAAGCCGATTTTACTGTGTTTGTATACATACAATCGCATTCAACTTATTAACATTTGAGTAAGAATCTACTTTTAGCTCAATATATAAAACATTCACGGTTTTCAGATGTAATCAAAGAAGTGAACAGTTCCCTGATAGTCTCATGATGATGACAAAGGTGTAGAAACCTTCGAACAGTTTGAGCACCTTGTGGTGGAAGCTTGTTGATCTTTCTTCAAGTTTGAGTTAGCTTAGGAACTGTACATCCTACCTTGTACTCGAAGCTCGCTGTATATTGCTGCATATAGTCCCTATAAATATCTCTATATTTGCCCCTGACAGAAGCTATCAACAGTTTATATTGCACATAACAGATTGATTATTGGTTGTGGTTTTAAATGTATCTTTAGCTATTTAAAAAATAAAAGTTTTCACAAAATATAGTCTTTAAAAATCAAAATTCATGTACTTCAACATATTCTTGGTTCTAATTAGAATAGTTTGGAAACACAATTTCCGCTTTTCCAAATTTTAATAAGTTAAAAATATCTTACTTTTTTATTATGTTTGTTACTTCAAAAAATATTTGTTTTTCAATTATTGTGTAGTATTGTTACATTCTGTCGTACAAAACTAAAAAAAATTACTGAATAAGAAAGATAATTCATACTATATTAACAGAGATGTATGAATTAAAAAAAAAAATAAACTTGAAATAAAATAACGTCTCTAACATATTCATACTTATATATAATATTTTTTTATTTCTTTATTGCAATTTACGTGTAAAATGTATTTAAATAAAAATACTTTCAGTAAATGTTAATAGTATGATGCTGACATATTGAGAAACTACCCATTGATATCAATCTAATAACATTTCTACATTAGAAAGTCTCGAGGCCATCTTCTTTTCAGAAGCCTCCAGATATTGTCAAGAATAGAAGAGGTAGCAAGGTTAGGAACTAGTGGGTTTGGATGATTAGGGAGTTTGTAATGGAAAAAATGATATTAGGTTTGGGCTATATATGGAATTATACAACAATTACATTCACAATGTTACATTAAATACTGAGGAACTCAAAATTTAGCTTGTTCTCCACTTTTGAAGGAAATCAACAAGTCACTTCTCCCTGTAGCGCGTCACAGATATTGATGGCCAGTGGAGGCTGAGTAAGAGCGTTCGCTGCAGACACTCCGGAATTGTGAAGAATCTGGCATTGCCAGAACTCAAATTTAATTATTTATCATGAAATCTGTGGGATTTGGATGGAATAAGGAGTGTAACAAACAGAATATTGAGGTCATGATGTAAGGTATTGTTAAAGCTAATAATTTTATTTGTTTTTTGTTTTTTCAGTAGAATATTGCAGTTTTTCTTCATAGTAAGCCACACAATTAAAAAGAGCGTGAAAAAAGTGATTTAAATAGCTGTTACATAGATTTCATAAAAAAAAAAAAAAAAAAAAAAAAAAAAATAGATTTACATAAGGAATATTAGTACTTGAAGATGGAGAAACCTGAAACGTTGTACAAACAAATATAGAATATTGATAATATTATAAATAAAGTTTATTTTTACCTCAACATCCTAATAAATACGGTTATTATTTGTTTTGATTCTGTATTACTGAAATAAAAAAAAAAAAGTGAGAACTTGATCAATAATGAAAACTTAAACTTTTCAAGAATATTTGTTTCAAATATTAATTAATTATTTTATTAAACCTTTATCATAATACCGGACGTAGAAAAAAATTTAGAATATTAAAAGCCAGTTTAGCTCCAGATTGATTCATATACAACTTGTTAACCCTCTTATTTCATTTAGATGGGCTAAAGATGCGCAAGACCAAACGAAGGAATATAAATGGAGGCTATGAGAGAAAAAAATGAGAAAACTTCTCTGACACCGACTTAACTTATACAGTGTACCTCTACTGTAAAACCTATAAAAAATTGGAAAGGACAAAATTTTGACTGAAATTTTACATTTATTGCATTGTTCTTCCGATTTGACACAAATGGTACTCCAAATATATTACTAAAATTTAATGAGCAATATATATTAATGGGAAACGAGTTCTAGGGATTGTATATTATAATACCCTTACACCCATCCCTACATTGATATTCGATATAGTGGAAAAATGAAAATAATTATACATACCCAAAATATTCTAACAAGTAAATCTGATCAACTGCATTTCAAATCAATTTCAACATGAAAGTTCCGACTGAAGTCATCTTAGTAGGTACTGTTGATGTTTTTGCACACAACTAGATATATTCAAATTTATTTAATAATTCACCTTTATTTTTTTAAATTTGCAAAGAATTCTTTGGATAAATTTATAAAGCAACTTTTAAAATCTTTATAAACCAACTATTAAATGTTACCGTAGATTTTTTGAAGCTGTTCAAAAGGTCTGATGTTTTTCTGGCGTATTACCAACGTAATAAGTTGTTGCAAATGAGCTGTTATTTATTCGAAACTGTTTTTCTTCTTTTAATTTCTCGTTATTTTGAAATTATTCTTCTCAAATATATAGGAATTAAATAATAAACCATTTGATTGTTGGAAGATAGTTCGGGTGGGTATCAAATTAGTAGAGATACAATATTTATTGTTAACCATCGTTTCACCCCTCTTTGTATGACTTCGTCAGGGCTGTCAGACTGAAACAAATATGAAACTGACAAGATGAAGATCAGTTGTCATATTTGTTTCAATCTGACTTTTAAATTTCACAACTTGTTTTCTTACTAGCCATGCTAATTTAAATGTATAATTAATTTAATTCAATTCATTTATAATAAAAGGATAGATATAAATATGTAGGAATTAAACAAGGAATTTAGTAAAAGAATATTTAAGAAAAACTGTTTTATTTTAAAGAACGTTGTACTTCGCTTTGATTGTGATTATATTCAAGAATAAAAATTTCCTTCTATTAAAAAAAAATATATATAAGCTTAAATAAAACTAATTGTATCCAATTTAAGTCTCAAGAAACTCGTTATTTCTCTATAAGTGCAACGTTTCGGCCAATTCGGCAATCCTCAAGGACAATCTTAAGTGTAAATTTACACTCACATGCCCTTAGCATGCTATTCTGCCCAGGTCATCAATTTCAGTCAAATTTACTCAATTTCGTCACTCTACACATTAAATATTGAAACTTTTAATGACAAATCAATTTAATACTATTATTACTTTCTTTTCATTTGTGATAATACAAAATTTTGTCAGAAATTGATGACCTGGCCAAATAGCTAGCAAAAAGTTTTTAAATCATTGATGTGCGTGTTAATTTTATATTTATGATTGTCCTTGAGAATGGTCGAATTGGCCGAAACGTTGTACTTTTAAAGAAATTTGAGACTTAAATTGGATACTATTTATTCTATTTAAACAATAATAACCAATCTAAAAAAATTAAATAGATTATATATTAATAATTATAAGTATATCTGCATTAGATTATTTTCCTAAAAAGTTTATCATAAATTATGGTCAATACTTATGAATGTTTGAATTGATTTTATATGTGCCATAAAGTTAGTAACTAAATCCCTCTTACATCCTGAAAATAAAAATGCTTTTGAATCTATTCTGCTTCTACCCTAGCGGACTACGTAAATGCCAAGTTATTTTTTCTTCAGTTTATGAAAATGGCTTGATCCTCGACAAATATTTAAGGGACCATTCTGTCGCTCCCAAAATATCCCTGGAGTGGATGTGAAAACATTTGTCGTCACATTTTATTCTTGGTATGTTTTATTCAAAAGGTAACATGGAAAAGATATTTCAGAGTTTCTCGCACTCACAGTAGCCGTTTTTCTTAACCTGAAAATGTCAGGCTGTGATTTTTCTTCCGTTCAGAGAAAAATTCCTAGAAGCTGGCAAAGACAAGGGTTGTGGACTATCTCGTTTCGAGTGAACACTAAGTATATACGGAAACCAGTACTAAAGATTTTGTTTGTCTTTTCATTTTGTAGTGAGTGGCACTAAAAAGGTGTGGAAACGAATTTGTTATTTATTTTTGATGATACAAAGAAATCTATAATCTTCATTTTGGACAACACAAAAATTAGTGGTATTGTATCATATTGTTTTACGGATAGCTTCTCAAAATCAATAAAAATAAAATATATTCATCCGGAGATACGATCAAAATAAATTATCTAATACAATAGTACAAAAGACTAAATACTAAAGGTGGTGTAAATTATAAAGCAGACCAATACACTGCGACACCTATTCTATCGAACGTTTCTTTTCAACGAGCACACACCTCTAGTTTAGTCTACAATCTACAAGCTTTATTTACTAATCATCTGTTACTTTTCTTTATTAACCCATCAAATAGTTACATTCAGCCTCGGGTACTCTGAACCAAGCTTTACTGTACTCGTGTGCAAGGCAAAGCAGTGCATAATGAAATCCCAGCGGTTCTCTCCCAACCACGTCACTTATATTTAAATCAAGTAGAAGCTGAGTGAGAGTAAATATCGTATAGTAGATCTGTTAGCCAAAATTTTCTGATTTCTTTGAAACTTGGAACCATTACAGAGGTGGATTAATCCAGCAGGAAGCCTGTAGCAAAAGTTACTTGGAAGCCCAAGGTTTTGCATGTTGAAAAAATAAAATACATCTGTCATAAACAAGCTTTTCTACATTAAATGAGAGAAAATTAGATGAATTTTAGAGAAAAGTAAATAAATGATAAAATTAGAAAAAATAATAACATTATTTATTTAATCTCATTGTCCATGTAACACAATTGTTATGTTTTAATGTCGAAAGAATGTTATATGCTGTAATTAGTGATCATTAATGACTGATATTTTTAATGGTAGCTTGCAATCACAAAATTGGTCAAGCTTTTTTTTTTTATCACCCCTTCCTCTTCATTTCTGTCATAGGGAGATTTACAGATGACCAACCATTCTATAATTATTGGTGAGGGGTCAAGTTTTTTATTTTGTGGGACCGCCACTCAATGAGCCTGGAGCCCTTAGCGTGAAGGATACGGTCCCGAAACAACAGTTTTTTTCGTACCCCCTTGACAAAATATGTCATATATGGCTTATCCCCTCACCGCTGACGAGAACAGAACATAGACATTAAAAATTAAACAATTAATTATTGAATAATACGAAAAATGCTAAATAGATAGGTCAATACTAATAATGTGAAGAAAAAGTCGTTATTTTAATGGTATAAGAAAATGTATGTATATCATGTAGGAAAAAATCATAATTTATTTGATAAATCTGAATTAAGAATTATTTACTATTTATAAATATGTGTAATAAATATAAATATAATAATTTTTTTGGCATAATAGTGCATTAGGACCAGTTAAATTTTTATTATTATTTGTGGAGTATAAATTAAAATATTTGAATATAAAAATAATTTAATTTAAGAAGTTGGATCAATGGAGTCTAATTAAAAAATATGTGAATCGCAATTGTTTTGGCAATGAAATTTTGTGAATTCTGTCATATTTAGGTATAGAATTAAAGTTTTTTAAGACAAAAACTAATTAAGAATCATTTTTGAAAAATAAAAATATAGTAAGTTATGAAAAAAATGCTTATACTTTGTTCTATATTATTAGCCGATGTCACGCAAAAATAAAATGGAACTTGCACTCCCTTCACAGAAGCCATCTGAATAAGGCGTTTGCAGCCTCGCTAGAGGATGTTATTCAATTTAAAATTAAGTGCAATGTTTTTTATTATAATATTACTTCAATTATATTATTAAGATTATATAATCAAGCTATAAACTATATTAGTACGATCATGATCAAAATAGTTATGATAATGATTGAACAGAAGGATATTAAGGTCAATGTAATTGCAGGTCTGGAGCAGATCAATGGACTATTAAAGTATCTCATTTAAAACAGCAGTGCACTTATTAAATCAAACCAGGATTTTAGGATGTTATAAAAATTATTAAAAAAATATTATTCAATGTAATATGATGTTTACATTAAAGTTTATATTTCGTTTTTGTGAATTTGTTTTTATTTCTCCTCTTGTTTATACAAGAAATTATAACTCTTATGTAAATAACAAATGATTTTTTCTATAAACAAATATTCGTATAATATATATATATATATACATGTTAAAATGACGGTTCATTTTTGATAATGATAAGATTGAAAAGCCATTTTTCGAGTTCTACTTAAAAACAT
>NW_027112108.1:46221-70579 GCF_000696795.3 Halyomorpha halys | reverse complement strand
TATATAATTACCTATTAAACAAATAGCATACCGTTAGCTGGAAACTGACTATGAGTTACAGGGTTTTTTGACCACTAAGGTCCTTACAATCAAATCGTTGGCATTCCGTTCTACCGGTACTATCGATATCATTTGGTTAAGGCCTGGCTAGATTTCAAGGTAGTCTAAGATTGCAGGTGAAGGGGAGAATTCTAACATATTAACTAATAAAATAGTTAGAAATTAATTTCAGTATTATTAATTAATTGGCAAATCACCATCAGAGGAACTGCGAATTTCTTCTGGAATATAAAATATTCGTATCAAACTAAGATATCTTCTTTTAAGAAGTATTCTTTGAGGAATGCTTTTCTGATCAATTGCGGTGTAAACTTATATATTCACTTTTATTATACTTCAGAAAGAATCAGTCGATTCCGACTATTATAGCACTTATTAAACAAACGGTCTAAACTCCCAATACATTACAAAAGGCTTATCTACATAACTGAAATAAAGTCTACCTGGACATAAGGAGTTGTGCTTCGAGGCTCCACTAAACCTTCGAATTCTTCTCATATCCAATTCTTACATTCCAAAATGCTTCTTATTTTGTAAAAAAAAAAAAATCATTCATAACGAATTTATTGTTTTATATGTAACCGACTTAGCCTGAACTAGATATCAATCTTTCTATTATAAAGTTTCTAACCAACGAAACCAACTACTTTCTAACCTTACTATTCCATTCCTGATAATCCTGCGAGGCGACTGAAAAGAAGATGGCCTCTTGGCCATCAAAATCTACATGCCTATATCATTCCATTATGGTTTTAGATCAAATTTACTGGATGTATTTTTATGTAAATAAAGTTGTATATAGAAAAAAAAAGAAAGAATCACTACTGCATTTTTTTTTGTAATAATATGTTTTTGCTTTATTCACATGTATTCCCCTTCAAACTCGAAATTAATTCAATAATTTTCCAATATTGTAAATCAATAAACTCAATATATAACAAATCGATTGGATATAAAAACCGATGGCAACAATGATGGAGATTTTTTTAGACAAATAATTTATTGGTTGGATAATGCTTTTAAATTAAAAATATTTTAAGAAAACTCATATTAAAAATTTTGTATTCAATTATAAAGCTGAAAAAAGCTGTTTTTTTTAAAAATCAGAAATATGAAAATTCCAGAAGAATTGATTACGTTGAAAAGTGTTTTGTTGTACTGATGTAAAATATTGTATATAGTGTAAGTTTATTTTATATGATAGTGATATTTTATGAAATTTCCATTTCTAAATTTAATAATCCATTATACATTATTCTATCGTCATGTAATTATTTTCAGACGTATTATTAATTTTGGGCAAAACCTTTTTTAGTACAAGTGTGGAGAGCGTTGTGGCCGAGTGTGCTGAGGCGTCGCGTTTACAACCCCTATTTTCATTCAGTTTCGATTCCAGCAAGGATGGGTTGACTTTTACTTCGTTGCGGTCCAACAGAATGAAAATTCAACCTTCAATTCAAAATTCAGCCACACGAGTGCTAGACAGTGTTTCAACGGTATATTTATTCGGAGATTCACAAGTATTGTCCCATGACAAAAGTGGGTATGCATTTTAAGCGATTTTATTAATTGTTTAATAATAATAATATGCAGGGGATAAACTTCATAATCGATAGAAAATTAAACATTTAAGTAGTTGCATTTTATCTGAGAAACGCCATAGGAATTGTAAAAAAAATTCACAAGATATAACTAGTATTATCTATAAATTAATAAATTATCTAATTAATGTTTCGATATATTGTGGTAATTGTATTTGCAATATTTTTTATATCATTCGTTAGCTGTTTAAATTACATTATTTAGTGTTCACTATCTTTATTAGGTGAGATATGATCTGATCTCTACGGTTAGTTGCATTGTGTATTGTAGTTACTAATCACATGGAATGCACCTATTGATACATCAAGGTTTGTAATATAAAGTTGTAAAAGGTTTGTAATAAAAAAGTAGGTGTGCATGTATATGACTTTGGTGAAACAGTGACAGGTTGTAATCAACGAAAAATACATCGTGATTATGATTTTCGTAAATAACTTGAATTTATTAATAGTTGAAACGTTACTGTCATATTTCGTTATATTTTACTAAAGCATTATTTGATATTTTGAAATCATAACTATAATTACCCCAGTTATTGCAGATTGATCTCTACGTTAATATCTAATGAAGAATAATAAATACTTTTTATAGATAAGAGTTATTAAAGCAAACCCTTAAAGTACATAGCGCTGGTCATAAAAACAGGATTTGCAGAAACAAATTTGACCCAGATTCAGTTTACGAGATTGGATATAAGCAGTTAAGTTCCCTCTGGGAGTAGAAATGTTTTATAGCTGACGAAGGACGATCTCTGTTTAGAAAAATATCCCTAAATTATTCAGCTATTGGATTCTTAAATTGGAATGATTTTTTTTTTTTATTCCCTTCATTCACTGGATAGCCAAGAAATTTAATATTGTCTTTTTTAGTGAATATAATATTACATTGAAATTATCCTTTGAACTTCTTCTTGTCTTTGAAGTAATTAAATCGTCTTTACAGTTTTTTTATTTATTTTTTCTATTATTTTATTTAAATTTTTTATCTTAGTTCAGTTATTAAGATTCTGAAAGACAAGTGCAGAATGAAAGATAACTTTCAATACGAATATTATTTCAAGATTTGATAAGTATAAGGAAATAAATTTGAAAACATATTAAATTAAAAAAAATAATAAATTTATTTTAAATTATCAAGGCCAAACATTGATAACTAAAAAAAAATGATGTGCCTGATGTAAAATATGTATTATTTAACTTCAATTTTAATTTTATAACTGTTACAGTATTAATTCAAATGAAAATGGATAAATTTATAGTATTAAAGGACACATCAAAATCTGACACTCACCTGTAACAAGTTTATTTATGATTATTTAGTTGTAATTATTTATTAGTAAATAAATAAATTGATAAACCTGTAACTGGTGATCGTCAAGGTGTGATTTAATTACCAATGATTAAACTTAAAATTTGCCTTGATCTCTAAATTATCATTAAAAAAATATAAGTAAATATATTTTTTAATTTCATATTTAACTGTAAATCATATTTGTGTTCAAGATTTTATTTACTATATTTTATTAAACTCAGTTATTTTATTATTTAAAGCAGTTATTCGCCTCGGTTTGTTTATAATTTGGTTTTTATCCATTTAAATTTTTAATCCATTAAAAATTAATCTACTTACATCAGAAATGCCTATCAGTGATGTAACCTTGAGTTTGGCGAAATGTATTATGTATAAAATGTATTATGGCAAAATGTATTATGTATAATATGAAGCCCTGCAACGTGGGGCGAAACATTGGCTCAATAAAATAGTATAATTATTTACTATTTGAGTTTTTTTTACCACACCCGGACTATATTCCATTCATGTATTATGTATAGTTTTGTTTTGTTTACTTATTATATAATTTTTTTTTTAAATAGTGCATATAAATTATTATTGAAAAGAATTATTAATATATAATATATATGTAATGATTATAACGTTACTGTGTGAACCAGGCACTTATTGGCACCCTAATAACTTTTAGGGTGCCAATAACTATCGATGGGGTCACTCGTTAAATATTTTTTTATTTGAGTTAAAATCTACTCAATTTCACTTTATAATTTAATATGTCAAAGTATGACGTTAGCTTTTTCTTTGCAACTAGAAGGAAGAATTAGGCAAAAAAATGTATTTATTCTTCAAGTGTATTGAAAGTGAGAAAATAAATTTAAATAAAAGCGAAAAGGTCTAAGAGGATAATTTAGTCACTAAAAATATTCTGCCTTCGATTAGTCAGATGATGTTTTTAGTGAATAGCATACAATTTTAAATTCATTTATTTATTTATTTTTTATTTGAATTTATCGTTTTGGACCAATATTTTTTTATTGCCATGACATTATTGAATACATAGATTAAGATGAAAAATGATAATAAATATTTTACTTTAAGTAAATTTCCGATTTGTAGTTGAGTAATTTACATGTAATATGATGTATCTGCCTATTGATACTCGTTCAATTCCTTACACGTTAACAGTTCCAGTAAACACTAATGATTGCATTATCCGAAATGGTCCAGTTCCTAAACAAATATATACTTTGCTCGGAATGGAAACGATTGGGGAAAACATCTGATTGCATCTAATTAAATCGTGTCTTCATCAAGAATTCAGACCACCGTTAGTATGTTTAGTAAGATAGGTTACTAATTGTTTCGTTGTAATGTAATTTGCAAATAAATCTATTTATAATTTCAAAGTATAATAATAAGAGTGAAGGTGTATCAATAAATTTCCTATTGTCTGTTACACATCGATTAAGCATCAATGACTGATTTTTCTCCATTTATAGAAATATAATTTTCAGGGATATTTTCCTAATTAAAACGAAATTTAAAAGAAAATTATTCCTAGTGATTTTTCTCATTGTTTTGGTTGAATTAAACTGTACTTAGGAAAAAAATATAAAGCTTCATTCCTATAAATTTGGATGGAAAGTTGTTCTAACTAATTATATTTACTTATTTCTAATGCTGGATCACTTTTTGCACTACATCAGTTTTATGATATATTAATAAGAGCATTATTTTTTTTAATTAAGGAATGTATTAAATAATTATCGAAATTTAATTTAATTTTATTGAATATGGTTTTGAAACAAAATAAATACCTGATTTGCTTTCGATGCTTATAACTGAACAGCTTTAATAATATTCAAATTTATTCAGGATTAGTACTTGCTTCTCACTGTACGAAAAATAAGTAACTTCACAAAAGAAAAAAAAATGCTTTAAACGATTTTCAAAATTCGACCCTAAAATTAATTGAGACTTTAACTTTGCTTACTTCAATATTCAAATTTTTTTATGAGGGTCTCCAGGAAGCTATTAGGAAAAAAAATTTATAGTCATCCCATCTCAAAATGGGATGGTAATCCAAAAGGAAAGCATTAAGTCCATAGACCCAAAGGCAGATCGCCTTGGTACATTGTGGTGGGGATCTACTGGCCCCCTACCGCGCCCTATGTGGTATATAAGATCTGTTGTGGTTCTTAGAGGGCATCCACAGTCCTACAGCAGTGTCTGCCGAGGAGGTGTATCCACAGAAATGAAAGCATTCGTAAGTATTTGAAATGGATTCTGGATAGGTATAAGATTAAAAAATAACTAAATAAAAAAAAACGGGAAAAATCGTTAGCATTTTGGCGGGAAAAACTCAGATTTTCATGCCTAGTGTTCGTTATATTCTAGATATTTTTTATAAATCAAAGCAATACAATTTTCAATATTCAACTTAATAAAAGATTTTGCTATAGAGTGGTGGTCAAAATTATTCAATTTTATTATATTAAAAAAAGTTATTTTTTTTTATAATTCATATAATTATGTGAGACTCAAGATACCTATGCTATTTAAAAATTTATAATAATAAATTCGTACATATTCTAGAGAAAGAAAGAGGGCTTGTCTGGAGGGTGGAACACCCTGTTTAAAACATTCCCTTGTCAGAATATAATTTCATTTATATGCTAATCCAGGGTAAAGACCAGGGGTTGAATTGTATTCTTATATAATACTAACATCACTGTAGGCCCAGGGGTTGAAATATTAAATTAAATTTGAATTCATTTGAAATTATACTGTTTAATTATTTAGTATCATTATATGAATATAAAATAAACTTGAATGAAAAGTTATAAATTTAAAACTTAAATTTTGGCGGCTTAAATCAGCTAAAAATTTAGTTTTTGATTATAAAAATAAAGTCAGTAAACATAAAATTTCATTTTTATCAGATTCCGCGTAATTATTATTGGTTGTTAGTAACTCAAAAAAAATCTACTGGTGTTTTCTATTAGTTGTATGAATTTATTTTTACCTGTTGATAAGTAATATAATATTATATAAAATAAATTTAGTATTGCATTTATATATTTGTCATTAAATTAAAAAAAAATCCTTAGATTTTTTTAATTCAATTATTACAATTTTATTAGTTATTTTAAGTGTATTTTTATTGTTAATAATCAGATCTCGGCTATGCCATCCGTATATTGATCAGGAACTTGTGAATAGTAAACGAAAAAATTAATAATAAATTATATTATGAAAATTCATTGAACTAAATAATAGATCACTATAGGGGGGGGGGCAGACCCCGATTTTATAAATTATCCAGCTGTTCATCTAATTATACTATTCATTGCTTGATTTGTATAACTGTAATTTACATGTATTCTGAAATTGAGAAAAAATTAGGAAAAGTCTTTATCCTAGAATTTGTATTTGTATTTTAATTAATTTATATTGTAAAAAAAATATTAAACGGTGAAAATTAATTGATATTTTGTTCCTATTTCTTAATTTTATTTCAATTAATAAAGAAATAATAATGTGGTTGCATATTTATATACTTAATTTTTTTTTCTCGATATAAGAATGCTCTAACTATTTAAAATATATACATATCCTTCCTGCCTGCTCCACCCATTAAGTATAAAATGCAAATGTTTCCGTCCTTGTATTTTTTTTTCCTGTTCCTACGCTTACTTTTCATCGGCGGCCATGCAACTATATCCTTGATTACGAAAACAGGTATCGGTAACACTTCCTATAACTATGACAATTATTTAAAAACCTGTAATTAATGTTCTGTTATAAAAGTTAATTTGTATAAATTTATTGAAAGCATATATTTTAAAAAATGATAACGTATTTTCATAATAATTGTAATAAAAAATGTATGGAATCTCTTAAGATTCATGAGAGATCAAAATATCTTAGAACACCTTTCTCTTTTCTTATAAAATCATTTTTTTTAAATATTACAACACATGCCTAAAGTGATTTCTGCTTAAAATTTGAGTTTGAAGTAACAAAATTAAGTTTCATTTGATAAATTTTTAGAATTAAACGTGTGGTAAAAATTGAATAATTTGTATTAAATAATAAAATTTAAAATAAATTCTTGAATTAAAAAAAAATATTCAGAAACTCATCAGTTCGTCTAATTTTTCCTATATATTTTTTCTATGTATTAAATTTATATTTTTAATTAACAGTTAATTCAATATCCTTTAAAATAGATACATATTTATTAATTTTTATTTTTAATTTCAGGTACTAACTTGCCTTTTGGCTGCGGTTACCGCATCTGCAGTCGTACCAACAGCGTACCACTACGGAGCCTATCCCTGGGGAATCAGCAGTAAGTATCAATCTATGGGATTTAGAAATCAATAGGGAAACGGTAAAATTTTCATTTTCACAGTTTAAATTGAGTTTAACGTTGGAGTCCAAAAATTAAAATCGCATGTCAGTAATTGCAGTCTCTTATCGGGGAAGTTACAGGAGTTTAAAAAGTGCTGAAGTTATTACAAGTCATTAACACGCCATGGATTAGAATTTACAGTGTTTGAAATAACAAACAGAAAAGTATATAATCAGAAAGTTTATGAATTACTAGATTCGTGAGCGATGTCCATTCGATAGAAGAAGACATTTTTAATTTTTGCGTATTTTAATTAAAAATGTAAAAAAACGTAAATGATGCATGTTGAACTTCGCACTTACCGTTCAAGAAAAAATTATGCTTACATCTATTCCTTAAAAGGCAAGTATATAAATTACTTAAATAAGCCTAGATTAACTCCACACGCTCTTTCTCGAGGACATGCTGAATACAGCTTCATTAATTATATATGTGAAGGTGTGACCGCGGAAATTCCTCATAGGTACATTCCTCTTAAGGATCTCCTGAAGGTGTAGCTTCCTCCAAGGCGAACCCACGGGCGCCCTTGGTCGCATGTAACGGACTCATCGTCCGTCTCAGCTACTGGGAGGAAACCGCAACTGGATCTGAGGCGACCTTCAAGTTCTTGCTACGCATTCCTGCCAAGTCTTCCTCCCTAATGATAGTATTCATTTCAGATCCTTAGCCTGTAACTTGACCGCATTGGGTCTGACGTTTAGTTATGGAAAAAAATTAAAGCGGACTGAAATCGAAACTTTTTTTGAGGAATAATTTTGGACATATTTTAATTAGGTGGATTTGAAGGCATAGGTTTCACAAATATGCTTTAATGCCTGTTATGAATGCGATTGATTTGGACATTAGACATTAGACAATACATTACGTAAGTCAATCTGCATTCCATACGTTGACACTGAATGTATTACTTAACTTTCTTACGTTCGGTTCAGTCCAACAGTCTAGTAGTCTTTTTTTTCCTATTTTGTTAGAAATTTTTAAGAGTTTAATTTTAAATTATGAAAATTCTACAATGGCATTTAGCGTCAACAAATCTAAATGCAGCCAACTGGCGTAATCTACGGAAGTACATTATTGATATCGTATTTTTTTCATGGACTAGTTATTGCGCTGCTATTCGGAATTTGACCTTGCATGAGCCAACCTTGGCCACAGTTAATTTAAAAGCCGTTTTACTTTCCCCGCCTCAATAAGTTATGTGTATAATTACATATTAGCTTTTAGATTACCTCTTACCCTGACATATTAAATTTATTGATATAGTAGTTAAGAATATTTATGAAAATATAGCTGAATAAGTAATTAATATTTTTTTCAATTTCAATTTCATATAATACATTATTATAATATTGTTACTTAAGAAGGAAGAAAAATATCGTTCGTACGAAACCGAAGCGGTTAAATGTTTCTTAATATTTAAATGTTTGCAAAAATAGAGTACCTGTTAGCTACTAATTTAAAAAAAATAATAATTTATGATTTTTTATAATTAGGTTTGCGATTTATAAAATTACATTAGCATGTAAAAAAATAATAAAATATTCAAATCATGAACTTTCACGACTCTGGCTTACCAGTGATACAATGATCCTAATATTTTTTTTGTTATGTCATCCCTATGTTATATTCTAATTCTCATCGCTTCTTGCCCATAGGCTATAGCTATGCCAACAGCCTGCTCCTCCCCCACGGTCTGGCCCCAGTGAGCCCCTTGGTAGTGGCCCCACACGCCGCCTTGGTCCCAGGCCACAGCGTGCCAGTCGACACCCCTGAAGTAGCCGCCGCTAAGATCGCTCACTTCGCCGCACATGCTGAGGCCAGATCCCGTGGAAAGCGAGCTGCCGCATACTACGGACCCCCAGCTCCTCTCAACAGGGATGGAACCGTAGCCTTCACTCCAGAGATCCAGCAGGCTAACGCAGTCCACACCGCTGCATACCAACAGGAATTCCAGAGGCTCCAGTCTGCTGCCGCCCTTGCTGCTGCTCACCCAGACCGCACTTCCCCACCTTCCCCAGACTACAACCCAGGCAACAATGGACAATACAACTCACAGTCATACGACAACGGACAATACAACCCAGCATGGAATAACCCTGCTCCTTCCTATAACTCAGCTCCAGCTCCAGCCCCAGCTTGGAACAACCCAGCTCCAGCTCCAGCTTGGAACAACGCAGCCCCAGCCCCAGCTTGGAACAACCCTGCACCTTCTTACAATGCACCAGCTCCATCATGGAACAACCAGGGATCTTACAACCCACAGCCCCCAGCACCCCTGAACGCCGACGGTACCGCCGCTTACACCCGTGAATACCAGGCTATCGCCGCCTCCCACCAACAGGCCTACCACCAGGCTCTTTCCAGGACAAAGAGGTCCGTCCACCTCAACCCAGACGGCACAGTAGCCCCAACTCCAGAAGTTGCTGCTGCCACAGCTGCTCATCTCGCTGCCGTCCACGGTGCCGCCGCCAGGACTGCTGGTGTCTACCATGTAGCCGGACCCTACAGCCCTTACACTTACGGTCACGCTTACCATTATGGTGCCGCTCCCCTGAACCCAGATGGTACAGTCGCTGAGACACCAGAAGTCCGCGCTGCCGCTGCCGTCCACGCCTCTTACGTTGCCAAGCAGTTCAGCGACCTGGCTCACCAGGAAGCTCTCGCTTTGTCAGCCGGTCCAGGAGAGGGTGAGGGCGCCTACTATTCCGGCCAATGGGCTGGTCACGTGGTAGCCCCTTACGCCGGCCACTACGCCGGATACTGGCCCGCCGCTCCCCTCAACGCTGACGGTACCGTCGCACCCACCCCCGAGGTCGCCGCCGCCACCGCAGCGCACCTTGCCGCACACGCTCACGCTAGGATAGGACACGCTCACCATTATTACTAAATTGTTACCGTTAATCCGTTCCTCTCTTAAGTCATTGTAATATAAGTTTGATGAATATACGTTTTTTTCTATGAACTTGTGTTTAATTTACACCACCTCAAGATATGTTCACAATTTTCAGGGAAAAATATACCCATCGTACAAATAGAGACCATCATACTTTATATTTTAATTTTTACATATCAACATTAATATTCATTCTTTAAACTATTAAAATATACTTTGATATTTTGGAGTACATGGCTAGTTTCACAAAATGGAATAAGCATTTTAATAAGAAAACTAATGGCTCAAGAATTTCTAATTAAGGGAGAAAATTATTTATATTATAAAACACTTTATGATAAGAAACTGCATGAAGAAATCACAATTTACTGTCAAAACTAAGTTAAAAAGCTGAAATTAAGGTAATTGTTTCCAAAAATCTACAAAATACTAAATAGTTTAACTAAACGAAATCAATAGTTTGACTAAACGAAGCTAAAATTGTTTATGTTAACTATCAGAGTTAATTTTGCCCAATACTGCCTTGAGATAATAATGTGAGATTTCCACATAAACAGGAGATCTGTAACTGCCATTCTATTAAATGTACAATGGACAAGAAAAAAAAACTGCTTCTATACCGACTTTACAAAGCATATGACTTTATACCGTCATAGAAATATGAACGCAATATTTTTTAATTGTTCAATATGTTTTTAAAACATCGTAACTTTACAACAAATTTATTGATGGCCTAATAAAATAAATAATTTTTTTTTATAATCACAAAATCTTTTATCGCGGAATCACAAAAAAAGAAACAAGTAATAATATTATAATATAAATTATGGTTTCTATTATATTAAAGGACTATCTGAGGATATTGTGAAATCTTTTAAGGATTATGATGTTGAGGAGTACTCTTTGAGTTATAGACCCAATAATAAAATCAAAAATTATTATAATGAAAGGAATATGGTCCGGGGGCGGTCAAAAAAACTCAAATAGTAGAATTATACTATTTATTGAGCCAACGTTTCGCCCCACGTTGCAGGGCTTCGTCAGGGCTATTTTGACGGCAGTCAAAACAAAAAACAAAATCACAAAAAAAAAAAAATTATTATAGTATATTGAAGGACATAATTAAAACAAAATATCTATCTGGATTAATATATAAAAGTATCTATCTAAATTGACCAGCTCTATATATTGGTGAAACAAAACGATTGTTGGGTGACAGAATTTATCAACACAATAATGATTTAAAAAACAAAGAGAAAGATCGAAATAAAACAGCACTAGTGCAGCATGCAACCAAAAACCAGCATACTTTGGATTTTGAAAATACCATGAGTTTATTATTATTATTGCCACGACAGACCATGGAGGTATAAGGCCTCGCGCAATGTACTTATGAAATACATCGCACGTTTCATGACATGGTTTTTATAGGGTGGGTTCGTCACTCCCACCCATATTTTTGTGAGTGCCACCCATTGACTAATAGGCCTCAAAAATTCCCGTAGGGAGGCTGCGAATGAGTATTGTATAATTATATGCTAGAAAAAATCCCGGATAGGGTCGGTGACTCGAACTCGCAACCTTAGGGTAGACTGACAGGCGCGTTACCACGCTGTTACCGTCACCCCCTATGAATATGATTTTGCATAAAGAAAATAACACATTCAAGGGAGAAATACTTGAATCCATTTACATATCTGAAAATATTAAGTAAACAATGAATTTAAAAACAGACACAAGCATTCTGAACCAACACTATGCAGAAATATTAAGTAAAATTAATTAATGAAAAATATGGGATAAACATAAATAAATTTATTGTTGATAATTGTGCATAATAAGTTCAAAAACTAAATTATTAAGCCTGCGGGCGTAATACGACTAATTAAACAATCATTATTACAAAAGATTAAAAACTTTATTGATAGAAATACAACGCAACAATCCTTTTTTATAATAATAATAGTTTATAGTTTACAATAAACTATAAACTGCAACCTAAAATGTCGTTAGTTAAATAAGTTTACTAAGCTGCTTACTAAACTTTTAGACAGAAATGCATTTCAGCTTTAAGAGTTGTCTGATACACAGCTTACTCCTGTGGGAACTCTTGCATTAGATATTTTTCCTTCTCTTCCTTGTTAGTTTTATTGGTCTTGTTTAAAGATGTAAAACCTTTTGGTCATCAACGCTTAAGGATTGGTATAATTACAAAGCAGCTCAAACAGACATTAAAACACATGAACATGATTAAAACGTAAAAAAAAAAAAATTAAAAAACAATAAAGTAAAAATAGTCATAATTTTGGAAGGAGGTGGTGCGGTTTAAAAAATTTAAACACCAATGTGACTTCACCTTCCTTATCTGTGAGAGCTTCCGATGAATTTGGGGTCAGTTCTATTTTGTTTATTGTTGGTAAGTATTGAGAGCATTCTTCAAAAATATGTCTAATCGTAAATAACAGACTGACAATATTGGCACGTTGGAGCTTGTAGTTTGCTGATGAGATGAAAGTGCATGAAGAGAGTATGGCCTATTCTCAAGCGGGTTAGAGCAATCTCCTTCCTGCGGCTGCTGCGATAGGATGTCGACCGTGGTTTTAAAACTCTTTTGATTTCTTTTCATTTACTAGCAGAGCTTTGAGAACTTTTCTTTTATTAGAGAGCTGCTATCGTTCCGATATTTTTGTTTTAAGAGATCAATTGAGTTCCGATGGGGTAAGAACGGCGGTGCCTCGGCTAGGGACTCTGGCAGATGTGGTGCCATCTCTTCTTCTCTTTAATTCATTCGAGATAATATCGATTACAGAAATTAACGATATAATATTATGAAGAAAGTTTATTGAACACACACAATGGGTAACGCTAAACATTAAAGCTTATTATAAACACTAACGCTACCTTAAAGGAACAGCTTACGTAGTAAGTAATTACGTTGCTCTATTGCAAAATAGCACTTCAGTTTTACGGTTAAGATTCAACTATCCGTAAACTTACATTAACCCTGCATTGTACCCGCTATGACCTCATAGGTTGGTCGTATATGGACGGAATTAACCTTTAAATAAGATTTATAAATGATATTATCATTTCTTTCACTTTTCTCTAGGATGCATTTTTCAGGAATAGTAGTTAAAAATAAATCTCTGTTTCATTCTTTTTTTTAAATAAACAAGAGTTTTAAGACAGCCAAAATATATTTTCAACAAATTTACAAATTAATTTTTAAAATTATTCACAGGTGTATGTTTCATGAGCTGGGTTTAATGTATTGGGCTCTGTACTATGAAGTTTGTTTTCTATCCATGTGTTTTATTTTCTGAACCTCTTCCTGGCCATTTCTGAAATTCGGGGTAATCTACAGGTTACCACCCTATTCTTATGATAGTAGGAGGTCAAGTTTACATTTCGTGGGACCGTCACAGAAATAAAAGTGGACTACTCAGGCTGGATTCGAATCGACGCCGCTACATTTCCGAGATGCAAAGACCTACGCCTCTACTCCCTCAGCTACAGGTGGCGCTATTTTGCTTAGCATTCTTAGCTCATCTAGTTAACATGGTACTTCTCTATAGTAATCCTATTTATTCTATAAGTTCTATAAAACTTTCATTAACACTAAGGTCGTCCTATTTAAAAAACATCTATTTAAAATATTACTCACCTTCAATATATATATTATATTTCTGGGTTTGATGAAAAAGTATAATAAGTAAATAATAATAAATAGTGGTTGTACCGCTAAAGCCCATGGAGGGTCCAGGGTGCAGTATTTTCTAAAGAAGCATTGCAACAGCAACAGCTGTGCAAGGAGGTGATTTGAATAGAATTTTAAAATTTTTCCCTAACCAAGAATACCCACTTTATGATGCTGGGTTGACCCGGAGGGGGGCTCCCAAATTCACGGGGATGAATCAAGGCCATAGTAATAGAATAAATAATTATCTGCCACTGCTGAATTAGAACCTGGGTAGGTCCTTGAAGTTATAAACACAGTGCCTTACCACCGAGCCATACTGTGATCGAATAAAAATTATAAATAATCTTTTCCTAATTTCACTTTTTTTCACATTTTATTTCTTTACATTTCAAATGCTGACAGAGCTTGGCACTTTATGAAGATGGACTTTCAGTGTTCCTTTTCATCTTCAAAATATTTCTCCGTGTGGCAACGGAACTTGGATTATTAAAATCTATATCTAGTTTTTACAGATAGTACAAATAGTATTATAAGTATAATTACCCCTGGGGAAATGTTTATATTTACTTGATCTTAACACTTGAGAACTTATTTTAGTGCAGAGTAATTAACTCTCTATCTTGATATGGAAAGAAATATTAAACAAAAAACTGTTCTGAGTATAATTCAATTTATGTATTATATTTTTAACCATATGTATCGTATTTTATTTTCAATATCACTAGTAAATTATTGATAGTTCATCATGGGAAATAATGTATCAATACGTTCTATTCTATATTAAAATAATTATAAATGTTCTATATTTAGTTAATATTAAAAAAAATAAATAAATCTGAACCGCCACAACGGGTCAGGGTAGTAATACTTTTTAAGGAAGTACTGTTACTAGAACAATGGCTGTGCAAGGAGGTGATTTGGTTAGAATTGTGTTCAATCGTCAGATTTTTACCCAATTAACAGTATCAACTTCATGACGCTGAGTGGACCCAGAGAGCTCCCTGCTCGACCCAGGACTTCAGATAAATACAAGATAATTATCTGCCATAGGTGAATTCGAACTCGTGTCTTTGGAGTTATTTACAAACTGAGCCACTCACTCCTATATTTAGTTAATATATCGGTGTAATCTAAATGTTTTTATTAATAAAATCAAATCATGTACTGAGAATATCTCGACTATGGTTTTCAATTTTAAAAACATATAATGCTTTAGATCGAGTCTGGTACCCGGGACTGCACTACGAACTCCGTAAATTCCTATCCCTAAATATCCCAAAGGTAGTATCCACGGTCACGTCCTTATATCTGGCACCCTAACCAACCCAAACAATCTCCTCACAAACATGTACTAATGACAGATGTGTCCTCGCAATTCCTAATAACCCTTTAATTGCATCCTAAAATCTCCAATATCAAATCACAACCCTCGAGAAAATAGTTTCGAAATGGGAGGATCAAGATGACTCCCAAAAAACCCCATCAAATCACCTTATTCTTTGTCATAACCCTACTGACTGTCCTGCAATATACTTTGATAATGATGTGCACGTCGACTTCGAATATCACAACACTTACTAGGCCAATGGTCTAAACTTAAATCAAAAACACAGGCCAGACTAGCTATAAAGATAGGTCAAGTTGTAACATCATGAATATGCAAAGATGTTATCTCATGGATAAAAGAAATTGGATGGGAAGAGTGGCAAGACGAATGGTTCATCACCGGAGAAAACAATTTAAGAATGTTCCAACATACAGTGAAACGTCCAACCAGAAACTTGAATCTGCTTCGGAGAGAAGATGTGGTATTAACCCGTCTTCGGATAGGCCATACTCGACTCACCCACGGTCATCTCATGAAAAAAGAAAATGCACCGACGTGTCGCTTCTGTGGAAACGATCTTACCGTTAGGCATATTCTCACTGAATGTATTGCTCACGAACCACACCGGTTCTCTTCATATTTACAGGAAATGTTGAGGGAAGATCCCACTACAATAACAAAACTTTTTCACTTCTTAAAAATCATTGATATTTACAATCACATATAGTCTAACTGTCCAGCAATAGATATAAGTGGATGCAAAATTTATTATAGCAATTTACTAACTACCTCAAATCTAATTGCAACTTTTTAAAATGTAAATCATAATTGCAAATATGTAATTGTAATTGTAAATTTGTAACTTGTAATTGTTAATTTGTAACGTTCTCACTTTGTAATTATATGTAACTTTCTCACTTTGTAACTTTGTTAATATGTCAATTGTTATTTACTAACTTTGTAAACTCAGTGTAAATGGCCCTAGTGGTCGAAACACTTAAATAAATAAATCAATTACAAAAGACTGATCTATACGACCATAATAAGGCCTATCTGGACGGAGTTGAACTTTGGGGATTCACCTACATTAGAATTCTTCTCATATCCAATCCTTACTATCCAAAAGCCTTCCTAAAATCTTAAATTCTCCTTACTTTGTCACACATAATATCACTCATAAAAAGTCCTATGTTCCATATGTAGCTGACTAGCCAGAACCTGATATCAATCCTTCCATTTTAAATTCTCCAACCACCCAAACCCATTAGCTTCTAACAATTTCCTGACAACCCTCGGAAGCACCTGAAAAGAAGATGACTTCAAGACTTTCTAATTTCCCATTCCCAACATGTCTTGTTAGAATGGAATGGGAAATTTCTCTACAAGCCAGTGTCATTATAATCTAACATGTATTTTAAATGTCAATAAATAAATTAATCAATAAATTGAAAGTTATTTCTTAATTAACTGGAGTGATATTATTGAAGATTAATTCATTTATTAATACAAATGATTTTTTTTTATATGGTCAGTAAGAAGTTCAGATCTTATATGTCCATCCCGTGATTAAATGAAAAAAACTCTCAGCGGAATGAGTGAGAAATTTTAGGATGTCATTTTATCGTGACAACGCTCCCATTTTGAAATAGCCTTTCTTTCTTGGCCTTCAGTTTCCGTCCAGTATTCTAGGTGAGGACTTCACACATGTTGAACATTTTATTAATTTCCATCCCATGCCTAACTATTAAGCAAATTATAAATATTAATATTAGTAATGTTTTTAGGTGCAAAATTTGAAATTATTGTAAAAAAAACAGGTTTCCTTGGTAACCTACCCTAATATGTATTAATAATAAGTGAAATGCATAGCATTACTCTCTTTTTTTTCTTTTTTTCTTTTTTTTTGTTGCTTGCCCATTTCATATGAAGAAGAAAAAGATAAGAATGTTTTTTGATTCCCTATCTGTGCCACTGTAAACAAACTGCTGTCTCAGTACAACAGTGCAATATCTCAAAAAATGGTTATTTTGAGTTATGCGTGTTATCTAAAATAAAAGGAAGATCAATACAGTTCGTAACTGTAATATCTCATTACTGTAATACATTTTTATTTGCTTAGATTTTATGATATATGTTTAACTATGGTTCTGTTTGTTTGGTTGTGTAGTGGCACCAAACTTCATTGGTCATCAACGCCATTTATATTTTATTTAATTTTGCTAATATTCGTTAAATTTTATTTATTTTTTAATTTGATTATTTTATTTATTTATTTTATTCTATTCTTTTTTTCCTTCCGATCAAGTAATATTTTGTTTATATTTTTGTCAGTAAATTTTGTGATTTCAAAAACTGAAACACCAATTTTATTGCTTTATCATTGTCTCCAATGGTTTTTGAGATATCTTGGCTTAGTCCAAGCTATTGAGGTGTGGTGTAAAATATGGGCATCGTTGGAAAACATGGCTTATTGTTAAATTGTTATTGCAATACTGGCAGTATTGCAATAATGGCAGTTCGGAGGCGTTTCTTTTGAAATAAGTTAGGAGTGGGTGAGCCTCGTGTGACCTATTCTCAGCCTAGTCACTATGATTCTGTATTTTACTGTATAGATCTTCTTCTCATTGCTAAGAATATATGTATATCTCAAAATAACTATTTCTTGAGGTGTCCCAGTGTTGAGCTGGGACAGTGAAACTTGGGGAAGTTTCCTTTATAATGTTATCGGAATCAGGTGGACCGTGTGAGAGTCTGTATGTTGATAATCATGCGAAAAATTCCTTTCAAACATCAACTAGACAGTTGTTGTAGGTAACAATTTCTAATAAAAAAAAATATAAGTGATATATTCAATTTAGTTGCTATACAAATATTTTAAGCAATGCCAAAAAAAGTACACAATATAAGTGCAAACTAAGTTATTAATAAATATCATAAAAAAATGCGATCAAGTCTTCTATCATCTATCGATCAATGCATTTACAGCAGCTGCGAAGTTGCCACCACCGATACATGGATTGTAGCATCTTCTGCATTGAGTTCTTTTAATGATAATTAATAGCATAAAACTGATCATCAATTAGTGACACTAAAGAAGCATATCCAATGCAAGTTGTAAATAAAAATCGAAGAGAGTTAATATATAAGGAAAGTGATCAAAAAAAATAATTGTTTACCTGAAAATATAGAATATGAAGGTTTAATAAAAAAAATCGATATTATAAAAAAAAAAATTAGGCCTCAAATAGTTAGGACAGAATCAGCTAATACAAGAATATATTTTCGCAAAATCTACGTTTCCCATTGCTAATCAAAGATAAAAAATAACTATATTGTCATTCTGTTTTAACTATTCAAGGCCTAAAAACAATATACTTCTTTTTTACATTTGATTAGAATTGGAAAACGTAGAAATTGCGAAAATATATTCTTGTATTAATCGATTCTGTCCTAAATATTTAAGGATCAATTAAGTATTTCGATGAAACAAGATATCGATGTATGTTCATATTTAATATTTTCTAGTTTAAAAAAATGTTTAGGATTTAATCGCATTCTACAACTTCTTATTTATCAATTCTCATTGTTTATCGTGTATAATATACATTGTATATCGCTTTCGGGATCACATAGAACATTTTTTAAAGACATTTTACATATAATTTTCTCACATTAAAAATTGGAACTTATGTTATCTGTGAACTTGGTCGGTGTGATTCATTATGGTGATTAAGTTCATGGATGGTGTTGAATTCAGTGCTTTAAATAAATAAAATTATTAGGTCATAATTTACAGTAATTGACCCAATATGAATCAATCTAAAAAAAAAAAGACAGACATTAGAATGTTGCTGGTAAAAAACGATTTTTTTTTTTTTCCGAACCCTCTAAAACAGAAATAAGAAGTGAATTAGTAAGTGCATTACTGTGAAAAAGAGAAAGTAATTCGTGTTGAGTCTTACCTTTTACTACCTTTGGTATTTTAAGGTTACCTGTTATATTTAATTTTACATATGAGCTATCCATTCAAGGGGCTATTTTGAGTCCGGAGGTGAGGGGCCTCCTCGTTATGTATCGTATATAAATAAAAATAAAAGTAAAATAAAAATATAAATAACAATAAAAATAAAAATAATGAAGACAATAGATAAGATGAAATAATAAGTGATGTCAGAAATCAAAGAGGTGTGGGGGAGGGGGTTGGGGTGCATCAGAAGATGGAGCTATGAGGTGATGTTAATAGGGTTTTTGGGACCTTTCCTGCCCTGCCACCTCGCAGGAAGGGTGGATGGGGTGATAGACTGGAATAGGTAAAAAACGATCGGAGTTCATTCTATAACATATTATTAGAATTTATGTGATAATGAAGATAAATATGCCATCCCTTACCGTTAACTTTATTAAATTAGACAAAATTGTGCACAATTAAAATTTAAATTTTAGAGTAAGTAGGGGGAGATGCTATTGTGAGATAAGTAAGTTAAATATAGATAACAATGATGGTTTACCTGAAAATGGGGCGTTGAATGATTTTTAAATAAAGGGACTTTTTTTTCTAAACTCAACTATATTACTTAATAAAGATCAGAGTTCATTTTTTTTTTTTTATTGAAAATATCAGTGCTCTATTAGAGCTTAGTGAAAGTCTGGAATAGAACTTTCATTATTTGATAAAATAATATGATTTTTTACTATTGAGAAGCTGTGAAAGATGTAGAGATAGGTTACTGCATCTTATTGAATGAAACAGAAATTAAAAAATAACTGATCATTCAGCAAATATTCTTTAAAAAAAAAAATGCACTCTTCTTTTAGTTTTTGGGAAAACAGCAGTGGCAAATCCATTTAATGTTGGTGAAATATTATTTCATTACAATTAACCATTTTGAAGAGGCGTAGAAGTGCCTTTATGCATCTGCCGTTCCTTATTAATGTATTACTGTGTGTTGTCGGTTATTCTTAAACAAGATTACTATTTAATTAAATAAATTATTATTAGTTTTCCTGTTCAGTAACCCTATTAAAAGCCATTATATGTGAATTATATTATAGGTGAGCCATATCAACGCAACATAAATGATGTAATGAATTGAAGTATTACAAAAGTTTTAATAATTATACTTAAATAACTTCTTTTTAATTAAAAATAAGATAATGTAACTAATGAAATGATAACATTAATTTACGAAATAAAATACAAATTTTAACAATATATATGTATAAAGTAACCGAAGCGAATTTATTTTATAATAAGTTTCAATTGAATAACCCAATAAATTTATATTTTAAATAAAAATTTTCACAATGGTTTAAGAAACATCGCGAAAGTTATGGCTGATTTGACAATAGTTCCGTATCCATTGAGCGAGTAATCGTCGGTGGTTGTAAAGTGGGGTGCAGTGTAGATATAAAAGCGCTAAGTAACATTACCATTCAGTTAGCAATATGATCTCCAAGAGCACCATAGTTCTAAGCTTTTTAGGTGTCGGCTTAGTTTCGACATTGAGGTATGATCAAAATGTACATTACCAACAATACCATGGACCTCCCGCTCCACTGAATCCAGACGGCACAGTTGCCTTTACACCGGAGTACGAGCATATCAGGGACGAACACATGGCTGCCTTCGAACGCGAGTATCAGAACATTAGGAACAGCATCCAAGCAGCACAACCATATAACGTCCCTAACTTTCCCAAAAAATATGGGGAAGATGATCAAGGACTATATCTACCAGAAATACACGAAGAAGATACGTACGGTTCTATACCTGCACCAGCAGACGAAGGACTGTACTATCCTGAAGTGTACGAGAAACCATATAGCTCGCAGTACGATAATGGACAGTACAGACCACACGTTTACAAACAAGGGCTGCAAGCCGAGGAACAATACAACTCCCTTCCATCCAATCAAGATTCATCTTACAGACCTAATTATGTGTCTGCAAAACTCAATGCCGACGGCACCGTGGCCCACACTCCAGAATACAACGCTATCGCTTCCTCCTTCCTTGCCTATCATCAAGCCCTCTCCAGACACCGTAGGTCGACTGAACGCTACCAAGGCCCACCAGCTCCTCTCAACCACGATTTTACTGTGGACTACACGCCTGAAGTTAAGCATGTCAACGCTGCTCACTTCACAGCAGTTGCTAACCAGTTCAAGAGGCTACAGGAAACAGCAGCTATTGCAGCAGCACATCCTGATCGCACTTCTCCCCCTTCTAAGGACTACAATCCCCAGGAATTGCACCTCGGAAGGAAGAAGCGTTCCTACGGCGGACAGTATAGCCCACAGCAGCAGAACGCTAGGCACTATGACGATGGTCAATACAAACACCACTTCCATAAACACGATGATGGTCAGTACAAACCCCACCTCCACAGACACGACGAAGGACAGTACAAACCCCACCTCCACCAAGTGGTGGACTACAACGCCGTGCCCTTCCAGCCTGCTCCACTGAATGCTGATGGTACTGTGGCCCACGTTCCCGAGTACCACGCTATAGCAGCTTCTCACCTAGCAGCTCACCACAACGCACTATCTTCTGTAACTCACTAGTTTAAATTAGAGATAAAATTAGGAGGCATACGTCAGGGTGTCAATTGCTGTATGACTGATGTTAATTTAGCATTCATAATTTATACGTCATATTGTTATAAAATGTTGATTTCAAAAAGTTTTAATTAGTGAATTGGAATATTAAATTGTTAAATAAGAAATATATGTTTCTTTTACCCTACTGATCTTGTAGAATTAGATTAATTTTATTTTCAGAGTAACTTCATAATCAAATTAATAACCATCAACCATGGTTATAGATGTAACATGTATGAGGAAGGGTACAGTAAAATTTCCTATTGCTTTTTTTATTTAAATCGAGATGACAATTTTACTATTAATTATACGTGCTTACACAAACAGAATGAAGATTCTTATTCTCTTAAAATATACCCCTTTCTGATCCCTGTGGATTACAATACCGTGCCATTCCTGCATGCTCTATTGAATCATTAGTGTCCATGTCCCAGAATACCACGCAATAGCAGCTTCTCACCTAGCTAACTACTAAGCTCTTTCTAGTATCTCAGGTTAACACTAAAAAACCTACCATTAAGACTCAACAAGTTCAAAGTATTGAACTAAAAATTACATTTAATGTTAATTATACACTTTTATTAATTCTTATAAGTATTATTTAAAGTTAAATAATTAAGAGTCCTTCTACGATCCTAAAATCCTATGACTCCTTTTTCACTGCACGATACAAAGTTCCTAAATAAATTATTTATTAAGATATCATATGTTTTAGAAGCATATAAAATAATTTCAAGTATTATCATATATAACTTATTATAAGTTCAACACAAAGAATTTTTATAATTTTTTTTAGTCTACATATTTCCTTATATATTAAATATATTAAAATATATAGCAAAAGTTTATTACAAATTTTTACACTAAAAATATCATTCGTTTAATGCTAAGAATAATCAAATACAAAAAAGAAGTCTGCCAACTATAGCTTCCTCAGTATTTCTAGGGTATTTGTAATTGTATATATTTCAAAAACTTAAGCCGAATTATTATTTTTGTATTTTCCTTTATTTCTAAGCCCCATGGATCTGTAGGGTTTGATATAAGGAGTGGAGATAGTTGTAATTGCTGAAATCAATCTCTCTTACTTCATTTGATACATTTTAAGAGGGGACGGATGAAAGGAGTTGTGACGGATGTAGATTGGAAGAACGGTATTATTACTGTTGTGCAATAACAGGAAAATTTTATTATTTGTATATCTAATTAATTTTATTTGTCGTTTTAGAATAAAATCTATGAGGGAAGCCATGTTAGAAACATGCGTATCAAAAAAAAAAAAGAGAAAAAAAAAGAAAAATAGATTTGTGCACAGTGAAACGTTAGTAGGGAATGCGATTTGATATTAATAATGCAAGGTTATTTCAGACTAATTCGCTACATATCGTTAAATTTAGGCCGAATTGAATAACCAATTTTTAAAATATAACTGTACTGAGAAAAATACGCGAAAGATAAAATAGGGCTACGTTCATGTCTCATAAAAGTAGTAGATAAAATCGACATAAAATAAATTTCCTGACTGTATTTATCAATATTAAAGATTAAACTTTTTCTAGCCTCACCCTAGAGCTAGGTCGGGTAGGTACCACTTCTGGTGAAAGCCGACAATAATTAAAATTCCTAAACTATATAATAATAAATGAAACTAGTATACTAAAATAAATTAATTAACTTAAAAATGGCTGTAATAAATTGAATCTCCTTCTGATTTAATGGCTTATGTTTCTAATTATATAAAGGAAACTAAAATGGTTCTATTATTTTAACAGTGTTCTACAGACTAAGTGATAGGAAGAAAAATTGAATGTTATTTTCGATATATAAATTATTTTGAGAAGTATATAGACAAAAATAGTTCATAAGTTTACAAATAGAAATTAAAACGAATCTTTAAATATTTTTTAGCAATATGTACAAAATCATTTAAATATATTAGTTATAATCTAGTACACTTTATTGTTTTTATCAGAAAGAGATAAAAATCCTATTTCAACGGTACACAAATATTTAATTTTAGCAAGGTTATGCAAGAGTAATAAAGGTTTCAGGTTTGTAGATATTTTAATGATTTCTATAATTTCATGTATATATTTTTTTTTATTTTTCATTTAGTTAACGTTATTCAAACCAATTTGTGTTGCCAAACTGCATAGGGTTGTAATATACACCTCATATTTATGCCTAGTAAGAATTTTTTTTTTCAATTCTTTAAATTTATAGGCATATTACAGTAAATTTATAACATAATAGTAATACATGATTTTTTTGTTTTATCATTATTGTTATTTTCTTCTTTCTATTTTTATTTTAATCCTTTTTTCCATATTATTCTCCATTTTTCCCCCATTATTTAGAAAAATATCTAATTAATTAATTAGATAATTAGATAATTAATTGTATAGTTTCTTTCTTGCCACAATAAATCTTTCTTTTTGTTCCTGCTTTGACAAACATAGAAAC
>NW_027112108.1:39502-46171 GCF_000696795.3 Halyomorpha halys | reverse complement strand
GACGAACACATGGCTGCCTTCGAACGCGAGTATCAGAACATTAGGAACAGCATCCAAGCAGCACAACCATATAACGTCCCTAACTTTCCCAAAAAGGAAGTGGGGGGTTTGAAGATGAACTTGCCAAAACTGCTTGCCAGTTTTAAGTAAATTAAAAAAATATTACGAATTAAATATCGTTTCATTTAAGGGATGAATTAGGAAATAAAGAAAATTTCAAATAGCAGCATTAAAAGGATATATACAAAAAAATAAAATGATGCATATCTTCTAGAATAAAATTGAAATACATTTTAAAATAAAATATTTCTTATAAGATAATATTTACAAAAAAAAAACTTACTGATAAAAAAATTAAACATAATGGACTAACAAAAAAAGTTAATGATTGGAGGAAGACAGTCCGGGTTGCTGTAAATAAAAGTGTCAACATATTAACAACAATTTATTGTTAAGCAAGGTTTCGGCCCACTTTGCAGGGCTGATAAGAATCACTGCTGACTCTCAGTCAGGGGGATGAGCAACTTTCATTTACACTCACTCTGAGTGTAGTGACTCTGAAGATTTGGTACCTAAAATTTATTTGGACTGAGTGGTACAAAACGAGAGGACTTCGTCCCTAACACTTAGCGTTAAGCCGTGATACACCTACTTTTTACGAACTTAATTCCTGATCTCCATCCTAATTCACATGCATATAAACCATAAATATAATGTGTGTATATACGTAAATATATCCAAGTATATATAATGTTAAGTGTTCGTGTATATATAAATAAATAAATAAATAAATTAAATATTTTTTTTTTTACTACGGTTATCACAACTAACATATTTTTGAACACCTCAAAAAAAAAAAAAAAAAAAATTATCTACAAACATATAACTATATCCATACATTCCACAAGTCTTCTTGTCGATATATTAAATAATTTGAAATAGTGGGAAAATGATTTTTGTGGAAATTTCAATGAGGAGACTTGTTTGATACCTGTATAATTATTCACTAACAAACTGTAATTCATAATAAAGTATAAACTAATACTATTGATCTTATATCTGTATTTGGTACAATTTCACTGACTTATAATTTATTACTTTAAACTCATGTAATATCCCTAATAGTTGTCCCCATAATGAAACACAATGTGTTATTTCTTGTACTTTATAGTTTGTGTACTCGTATTTATGGACTAATACTATTGGCTTTCATTATGAAACAGTTCCCAGATCGATCTGGTTATAAAGAAATAAGAAAGAAGGGGTACAATTATGTGATACTATTCCAGATATAATATGAAATATCGTAATATGTAAAATTTCTAAATATAATATATAAGTTGATTTTATAATTTCTCTTTAAATTTGTTGAGGTATATTACAAAGTGGCTATTACAAAAACACAAATTAACTGAGGAATGTGCTATCAAAACTTGATATATCGACTAAAAAAAGCAATGTTTTGTTTTAATCAATTAAAATTCTACAACAAAAACTAATTTAGTTTGTTTGAAAAAATTGTTTTCTCCCTGTCAAATATGAGTAGAATCAATAATCAATAAAATCAATACAAATTTAGCTTATCTTCATAAATGCTTGCATTACAATTTTGAATGTTTCTTGTATCTCTTATTTGATAAAACTCCTAATTTTTTATTTTTGTAATTTTTTTGTTACAATATTGCTATTTAGTCTAAAACTACGCAATAAAATTTTGTATTGTAATTGGCCACAATTTTATTCTGTAATAAAATAAATTTTAAAAAAAGGACAGACATCAGACTGCTGCTAGCGAAAAATGATCAGAGTTCATATTATAAGAGTTTATATGATAATGATGATAAAGATGCCCTCCCTTTATATTTAAGTTTATCAAATTAGATAACGTTGGGTACTTTGAGAATTTAAATTTTAGACTAAGTAATGGGAGATTCTATTGTAAAATAAATAAGTTAAAAATAGATAACAATGATGGTATACCTAAAAATGGGGCGATGGCTTCGAAGCATTGCATGATTTTTAAATAAAGGAAACTAGAAGACAGTTTTTTTTTATTTAACTTAACTCTATTACTGAATAATAGATCATTGTTCATTTTTTTTTTCAAATTCAACATCAGAGCCATCAATTAGAGCTTAAGGAAAGTGTTCTACAGAACTATTATTTGATAAAATAAGTCTATGCTATTAGGAAAGAACTGTAAACAAGTTAGAGATAGTTTACTGTATTTTATTGAATCAAACGAAAATCAAAAGATCTCATACAGCAAAATATTTTTTAAAAGGAAAAAAAGAAGCATTTTTAAGATCCCCAGAGTATCATTCGCTGACGTTAGGTTAGAAACAAAATTGTACTCGTATTTTAGTTTTTGAGAAAACAACGGCAGCTAATATAAAAATTTAGTTCAAATCCATTTGATGCTAGTAAAATATTATTTACAATTAGAAAATTTTAAAAGCTGTAAAAATGACTTTATGCTATTTGCCATCGCACCACAGCAATGTGATACCGTTCCTTATTATGGTACTCTTATGTATTCTGGGTTATTTCAAAACAAGATTAATATTTAGCAATAAGAAAATGCTGTAATGAATTAAAGTGTTTCAAAGATTTGAATAATTATGATAAAATTACTTATTTTTAAAATTTTTAAATTTTCTAATGTATTTTATAAATCATTTCAATTCAATAACATAATAAATTTAAACTTCAAATAAAAATAGAAATTTCAACAATGTTTTAAGAAATATCTCGAAAGTTATGGCTGAGTGGACGGCAGTTCCGCAAACAAACCATTGAGCGAGTAATCGTCGGTGGTAGTAAAGTGGGGTGCAGTGTAGATATAAAAGCGCTAAGTAACATTACCATTCAGTTAGCAATATGATCTGCAAGAGCACCATAGTTCTATGCTTTTTAGGTGTCGGCTTAGTTTCGTCATTGAGGTATGAAGGAAATGTACAATACGAACGTTACCATGGACCTCCCGCTCCACTGAATCCAGACGGCACAGTTGCCTTTACACCAGAGTACGAACATATCAGGGACGAACACATGGCTGCCTTCGAACGCGAGTATCAGAACATTAGGAACAGCATCCAAGCAGCACAACCATATAACGTCCCTAACTTTCCCAAAAAATATGGGGAAGAAGATCAAGGACTATATCTACCAGAAATACACGAAGAAGATACGTACGGTTCTATACCTGCACCAGCAGACGAAGGACTGTACTATCCTGAAGTGTACGAGAAACCATATAGCTCGCAGTACGATAATGGACAGTACAGACCACACGTTTACAAACAAGGGCTGCAAGCCGAGGAACAATACAACTCCCCTCCATCCAATCAAGATTCATCTTACAGACCTAATTATGTGTCTGCAAAACTCAATGCCGACGGCACCGTGGCCCACACTCCAGAATACAACGCTATCGCTTCCTCCTTCCTCGCATATCATCAAGCCCTCTCCAGACACCGTAGGTCGACTGAACGCTACCAAGGCCCACCAGCTCCTCTCAACCACGATTTTACTGTGGACTACACCCCTGAAATTAAGCAGTTGCCAACCAGTTCAAGAGGCTACAGGAAACAGCAGCTATTGCAGCAGCACATCCTGATCGCACTTCTCCCCCTTCTAAGGACTACAATCCTCAGGAATTGCACCTCGGAAGGAAGAAGCGTTCCTACGGCGGACAGTACAACCCACAGCAGCAGAACGCTAGGCACTATGATGACGGTCAGTATAAGCACCACTTCCATAAACACGATGACGGGCAGTACAAACCCCACCTCCACAGACACGACGAAGGACAGTACAAACCCCACCTCCACCAAGTGGTGGACTACCACACCGTGCCCTTCCAGCCTGCTCCACTGAATCCTGATGGTACTGTGGCCCACGTTCCTGAGTTCCACGCTATAGCAGCTTCTCACCTAGCAGCTCATCACCAAGCTCTTTCTAGTACCTCTGGTTAACACTAAAATACCTATCATTAGGGCTTATTAAATATACAGTATTGAACTAAAAATGATATTTAATGTTAATCAATTAAATTACAGTATATCCTATGACTCCTTACTATGAAGTCTTCATGGTGTTCCATTGCACAACACAAAGTTCCTAAATAAATTATTTATTATAATATTACATGAAATGAGGAAGCGTGTAAAATAATTTTAAATATTATTATAAGAAACTTAATATGACTTCAACAAAATAAATTTTCATGTAAAAATATTTTTTTAATCTACTTAATTCCTCATAGCAACTAAAAAAAAAAAAAATCAGACATTAAAAATGTCTTGTATAACAATATATTTATATACTGATTTGGGATTTACCCTTATAAAGTAAAAATTGATTACAAATTTTTGGCTCCAAAAATATTATTCGTTTATTGATAACAATAACCAAATACAAAAAAAAGGGTCTACGAGATATATCTTCCTCACTATATATACTCCTAATTGTCTATATTTCAAGAATTTAAGCCGAAATATTATTTTATTGTTATTTATTATTGTTTTTTACTTTATTTCTAAGCCCCACGGATCTGTAGGGTTTGATAAAAGGAGTGGAGGTAGTGATAATTTCTTAAATCAATCTCTTTTTAACTTCAATAGTTACATTTTAAGAGGTGACTGAAGACGGGAGTTGTGATGGAAAATGATAGAGAAAACAGAGCCCGAACCAGATATCACTCCTTCCATTATAAACTCTCTAACCACTCAAACCCTCTAGTTTCTAATCTTGCACCCTCTTCCATTCCTGACAATCCTCCGAGGTGAAAAGAAGATGGCCACGAGACCAGCTAATGTAAAATGTCACTAGAGTGCTACCAATGGGTAGTTTCTCTACACGCCTGTAACACTCCAATTAGATTTACTAAATGTATTATAATGTACAGTTGTAAATAGCAATAAATCAATATTAAAAAAAATAGTGGTAGCCGAAAAAAAATTATATAAACTTATAAAAGTCAGGGTGCTACCGTTCATTATCACTACCATTGGTTTGATTATTAAGATTAGTAAATCTTAATAATCAAACCAAACTTAATAATAGTCGATGACTTCATTGCCCTCATTAAGCAGAGAATTAAATTGAAATGACATCAAATGTGGGCAAACATTACTGACAATAAATTAGAAGTGATGTTTCCCCTTAGATATCATCTACTACATCATCGATATCATCTATTACTGGACGCAGAAAGGAGGTGGTGATTTTGACGCGCTTTCGAATTGGTCATACGCGCCTGACTTACGGTTATCACCTTATGGCCCGCGCTTCTCCACTTGTATGCCAGACTTGCGGAACGCGACTTACCATAAAACACATATTAACCGAATGCCAATTATACGACTCCATCAAATCTTTGTATGAATCACCAGGAGACCACCATTCAACTTTGCAGGATAACAAACAGACTGTAGATAAACTTTTCGTATTTCTGAATCACTCAAAACTTTACCATTAAATTTCATAAAATTTTACCACAATTTCCTATTTTTCAATTCGAAAATGAAGACAAAATTCGGAAATTTATTGTCTTAATTATTAATTAATTAATAATTACTATTAAAACTATTAAAAATGTCGGATATTAAGGAAATAAAGTCTAATAAAAATTTCGGAAATTAAGGCAATAATAACCACGAAGTGGTTAATACCTTAACATAATAATAATGAAAAAGACTTAATAATACATATTATGTATAGATATTGTATATTAGATATTATAGTTATTAATAGATATTATGGTTTGATCATTTGATTACCACTAGAGAGTAAGGACCTGGACCTGGACCTTTCAGTAAATATTCTAGGACCAATGCAGAAAGCGGTGTTGCCTTGGACCACGATCATAGTCAGGAAATTCTTCTTCTTCTTCCTCATCCCCCTTAAATGCCTTTCAGCGTGGAGGAGCCTCTAACCACATAGTCCACACATCTCGGTCCATGGCAAGCATATTCATTTAAGCCAGTGTTTTTCCTCTTTTATAGAATTTCAAGGAAATTCAATATAAAACATTACACTTTTTCGAGCTCCACCTTAGTCCGGGTAGGTACTACTTCCGGTGAAAGCCGAAAATAAGTAAAATTCCTAAATAATAATAAAAATGAAACTTTGTAACTAAAATAAATTAAATAACTTCAAAGACCTGTAATGAATTAAATCTCCTTCTGCTTTAACGGTTTATATTTTTAGTAATATTGAGGAAACAAAAATTGCTCTATTATTTTAACAATGTTCGACAGACTAAGATATTAGAAGAAAAATGGAGTGTTTTTATTTTTTATATATAAATTATATTGAGAAGTATATAAACAACAATAATATATAAGTTTACTAACAGAAATTAAAACAAATCTTTAACTATTTTTTTTAGCAATATTTACGAAATCATTTAAATATATTTGAATAAATTTTTCTTGCTATTAAGTCTGGCAAAGTATAATTTCAACAGTACACAAACATTTAATTTTAGCCATGGTATGGAAGAGTAATAAAGGTCTCAGGTTAATTTTGTAAATATTTTAATGATTTTTATAATTTCATGTACATTTTTTTTTAGGTTTACAGTTAGCTAACGTTATGCAAAACAATTTGTGCTGCCTGACTGTATTTGGTTGGTGAACAAACATCATACTTATACCTACTAAT
>NW_027112108.1:30564-39452 GCF_000696795.3 Halyomorpha halys | reverse complement strand
TATATTGTTTAAAATCTTGTAATGTATAGACATATTACAGCAAATTTGTTTGTTCTTTTCTTCTTTCTATATTTACTTTTTTTTAATCCTTTTATTTCCCTTATTATTCCCCATTTTTTTTTTAGATAAACATAGTTTCTTGCGTACCATAATACATCTTTTCTTTTTTTCTATCTTTAACAAACATAGAATAACAAAAATTAAAATATAAAATATAAATAATAAAAATTAAAAAAAAATGTGTGAAAATTAAAATCTATTGTATATTCGACCATCTTAAAAAAGAATCAACAATTATCTGCAAGGACATAACTATATGATACATTCACAAATCTTCTTGTCGATTTATTAGATAGTAGGATAATGATTTATAAGGAAATATCAATTAGGAGACTTGTTTGATACCTATATAATTATATTATAATCATGCACTTATGTAATTATGTACTAACCAACTGTACTTAAAATAGTGAAGTAGGGCCAATCGATATGTTTATAAAGAAATAACGAAGATTGTGTACAATTATGTGATATTATTCCAGATAATTTATTTAATGTGTAAAATATCCATAGTATAATATGTAAAATACTTAAATATAATATATAAGTTGATTTTGTAATTTTTCCTTTATGTTGAAGTACATTACAAAGTGGCTATTACAAAGACACAAACTATCAAAACAATATATCCACTAAAAAAAGCAAAGTTTATTCTTAATCAATTAAAGTTCTACACAAAAAACTAATGTAGTTTGTTTAAAAAATGTGTTTTCTCACTGTCAAATAGGTGCAGAAATATCAACATTATTAAATAAAATTTAACTTATCTTCATAAGATACTTGCATTACAATTTTGAAAGTTTCTTGTATTTCTTATTCGATAATAACCCCATTTTTATTTTTGTAATTTTCATCTATATTGAGGTACATTACAAGGTGGCTATTATAAAAAGAGCAAACAAAAATTAAATGACGAATATGCTATCAAAAAGATAATACATACTATAAAAAAAAGTTTTCTTTTTAAACTAATTCAGTTATTTAAAAATTTATTTCCTTCTGTCGAATTGACGTAGAAATATCACATTACAATTTTTATACAAGATTTTAAAGTGGATATTTCCATTGATTTTTCTTGGGAAACTCCTCACATATTGAAATCCAGTATTTTAAGGTTTCAAATATATCTTTTATTTGATAATACCCCCGATTATCAAGTTTCAAACTATGCAATTTTTGTCCCGCAGTTGTTTTGGCAAGACTTCATTTCAACATGAGTAACTTTCCATGTCCTTTCCTTATATTGAAATTGTATAATGGAGAAACAATATGTGAGGCGAAGATAGTTTTATAGTTCACTGGTTTCTTGATGTAGAGAATTTTGTGATACCAAAATATAGAAAGGAATCAGTTTTTAGAGAATTAGAACCTTCATTCAAACTGTTTGAGCACGAATGAGTAATAAAAACATTGCCATTTTGATTTAAATAAATATAAAATATAAGGGGATAGGAAGTTTGGTAGTTCCCTTCCTCATACATGAAGAAACAGCTGTAACCATAATAAATGATTATTAATTCGATTAAGAAGTTACTCTGAAAATTAAATTAATCTAATTCTAGAAGATCAGAGAGGTAAATGAAACAAATATGTAATATTTAACAATTTAATGTTCTAACTTATTACATTCATTGCTCTAATTAAAACATTTCTAAACCATTAGATTTCATAACAAAATAACGTATAAATTATGTATGTTAAATAAACATCAGTCACACAGCAATTGACACCCTGTTGTGTGTCTCCCAATTTTATCTCTAATTTAAACTAGTGAGTCACAGAAGATAGGTATTTTAGTGCTAACCAGAGGTACTAGAAAGAGCTTGGTGGAGTGCTGTTAGGTGAGAAGCTGCTATAGCGTGGAATTCAGGAACGTGGGCCACAGTACCATCAGCATTCAGTGGAGCAGGCTGGAAGGGCACGGTGTTGTAGTCCACCACTTGGTGGAGGTGGGGTTTGTACTGTCCTTCGTCGTGTCTGTGGAGGTGGGGTTTGTACTGTCCATCATCGTGTTTATGGAAGTGGTGTTTGTATTGACCATCGTCATAGTGCCTAGCGTTCTGCTGCTGTGGGCTGTACTGTTCCGTGTAGGATCGTTTCTTCCTTGCGAATTGCAGACCCTCAATTTGTACAGAGAAATCGTTGTTTTTTGTTCTGTAATCCTTAGAAGGAGGAGAAGTGCGGTCAGGATACGCTGCTGCTAGAGCTGCTGTCGCCTGAAGTCTCTTATACTCTTTTTCGGTGGCAGCTTGGTGTGCTTCTGTGAGCTGTTTTATCTCAGGTGTGAAGTCCACTGTCAGGTCTTCGTTGAGTGGTGCCGGGGGACCTTCATAGAGTTCGACAGATCTGCGATATCTTGAGACGTCTTGATGAAGAGGACTAGAAATACCATCATATTTACGAGTGCCACCATTATTTTGAGTATTGCGCTTGAAGGGAGAACCATAAGTGTCCCTATTAGAACGTGGGGTTCTATATTGAACATATTCATATTCATCGTGTTCATAGGTCCGTGGCTCGTCATACTCTTCCGTATTATGGTTTACATCGTCAAAGGAGTCCGGTTCAAACGGAAGAAACCTTGGATCTTCTTCGTGTATTTCTGGATCATCATGTTCAGCTTCATCGTCATGGAGAGATGAGAATTTATTTTTCTCAAACAGGTATGGTAGAATACCTCCAGGTCTAGGTTTACCCCCGGTTTCATCCAGGTCAGCTTTATATCTTAAGTAAGCATGTTCGAAATCTGCCTTGTGAACTCCCACTGTATGTTCATACTCAGGTTCGGAGGGCTCCGCTTTCTCGTCTTCCTGGTACCAATGAGGAGATCCTAATACTAATTCCAGGACAGTGAAAACGACCGCGCACTTGTGAATCATTTTTGCGACTGATTGATAAAGATAAATTTCTCTTTTATATATCAGTCCCCTCCCTAAAACCACAAACCTATTCTTACCAGAGAGAAACTAAACCCAACGATCCCTGACTTCGTGGGTTCTTTTTTATATTTTCTATTAATTATCTATGTATATCACCGACATTATTTTTTTCATCTTTAAAGCTTTTATAGGATATTTGTGCACTAACGTACCAAGAAAATTTTATCTCGCTATGGTGTTTTTCATTGAGTTGCACGACGTCGGTGGACCGTTGAGTACCGTGAGTAAGGTTTTGCTTTATCACTGAAGTGGAATATCCCAGTATCATTATCTTTTTAACCTAATTTCAATTCCTCCTCGCCCTTAGTATTAATATTTGCCCTCTTTACATATCGTACCAAACTAAATCAACAATTAATCATTATAATCCATAGTAAATTCGTTATAAAATAAAACAATTATTGTAAGTAGTTCACTTGACTATTGTTAAACTGAAAAATAAATAAAAGTTTTTCTATTTATGATGAAAATTTAATCGAAGGTACTGATAAATTGTTAATAGAGTTTCGTTTTGTTAAACAAGTCCACATACGTAATAAGGAAAATACAACTATAAATCCGGAGGATGGAGTAAAAACAGGAGTCTCAACATTTACTTATAATTAATAGCATTATAATAGCAATAGTGATGCAAATAAGTCGCCGAATATTATGTTCTATTTTCCTTTTCATACATAAAAGTTAATTCTTATGACGAGATGGAAATTATTTGAAACTAACATAGGGGTCCAGTCAAATTGGTGACCAAAGGGCTTACCTTCAAACCCAAGACAACACTTCCACTTTTTATCTCCTTATTCTTTAATACTTCCTTTCCAACCTTTTTTCCAATCCGGTAGGACTCAGAGCTATCTTGATACAAGCATGATACATGATGATACATTCTTAGTAGGAGTATCCCCAAGTAATCGGTTTCTACTCTACATAACATACACTCGCGATATAGCTTGCAATTATTAACTTTTGACAGATATAAATGAAGCTGATATAGCAATATTAACAAGACATATAATCCAAAATATGTCTCACATACTCTACAACAGTATTTAATAACGCTACATGGATGGTTTTAACTAGAATGTGAAGGTCAGAGCTACGGTGTTAAGAACAAAAATAGTTCCAATACTTATTCAATTGTTAGTACTCAGTCCTACATTGTGGATCGAAACGTTGACAATTAAAAGTTAGTTAAAATAATAAAAACTATTTTTATTCTAACATTAAAAAACAACTTAGGCTCTGAACATGAAACCCAACTAAATCATTTCACATGACCTTTACTCTTCAACCGTTATACGTCCACCTAGTTTTCCATTACAATACAACGATTTCACAGAAAGTGTACACTTCCTAGACCGAAGAATGACCTGAGGTCCAAATATCAAAAAACAAACTTTTACTAAAGGCCTTTTTTGTTCACTAATTTCGAAATAATCAAAATTATAACTTAAGAAATTGAGTAATTACAAGTTCTTATTTAAATGTCTGGAACAGCAAAAAAAAAAAAAAAAGGAAAAGAAACAAAAAAACATTTCATATGAAAGTACGTTTTATTATTTCAGGAATTCTAAGTGAAATTAGAGTATTATTGTTATTTACTGCCTTTAAGTTTACAGATTATAATGAACCGTTATTAATCTTATCATTTCTTTTTTAATAAAATATTTACTATCATTCCAATTGAATGCACAATGTTTAGTATGCCATCAAATACCATGGTAACACGCAATTTTTGAATTAAATATATTATGAGTTTAAACTCAATATATAATTGCAGCTCAAGTTGCAAGAATCATTACCACGGCTCTCAGTGGTAAGAATTCTCAAAATTGTTTAATTCTTCTGTAATTCATATGCATTCCTGAATTTTTCCGGGTGCTGAATTCAATAAAATGAATTTGTATTTATTGGAAGATTATTGATTGACCGTGTGTAAAGATGGAAGGAATATGGTCCAGGTGCGGTCAAAAAAAAAAAACAAACTCAAAATAGTAGAAATATACTATTTTAATGAGCCTAAATATAGTATATTTCTTAAATATAAAATAGTATATTTCTACTATTTGAGTTTTTTTTTGTTTTTTTTTTACCGCACCCGGACCATATTCCTTCCATTTGTATTTATTATTTTTATTTTTTTATTGAGAACATATTTTCGGATTTAAAAATATAAATCTTAATTTATCTATTATTCAAATCATTTTCCTATAAGAAAAATGTTATTCTGATGAATAGTGGTTAATTTTATTATTGTTTTCACCTTATTTTTGTTACTCCTTCCAAGCCCTGACTTGATACGTCTCAATACGTCAATGAAACTTACTACAAGTTGCCCTAATATGTACACTTTTATGGAAAAATAGACTCATCACAAAAATAAATAAAGCTCATTTTTTTTTCTGGTCTATCAAAAATGTGCCAAAACAAATTTTTCCAGTATTAAATTGGAAGTGGCCGTAGAAATTAAAAAAAAAAATTCAAGAAACAAATCTACTTTTGAAAAACTACAATTTGTACACTAACTTTCGTTGGAATTTACTTGGCCAAAATATTTTTTGTTGGATAGTTTAAAACAAAATAACAACAAGTAGTAAAATCTCATTTTTAGCTGTTTCTGAAATAACGTCTGTAAGATTAGGTCTATGGCTCACAATATCACAGGAGAATTACAGAAGATTTGAGCAATTTAGAGGTTTTTGCACAAAAACGGCAGTTCCCCACCACTGTGAGGCCTTCAGGAAAGGGTGTTGTAACTAACGGAGCATTAGCTTGGTTTTTGTTTACACATCTAACCTTTAAATATGATATTATTTATTAGTAATTATATTCATCCAGTATCGCACTGCTACTGCACACCTGCATTGCTTATAGGGAAAGGTAGAAAGAAATAAATAATACAAAAAATTTATCCTGCTATTGCCCGCTAGTCTTGTTAAATTTGTTTTTTAAAGCCCTTCTACCACCGCACTGTAAATTTTGTTTGTATTATTGTATAAAATATTTTCTTCCCACCATTATAAAATAAAATATTATGTTACACGTGTTCCCTAATATCTCTATAAAAACAGAAAAAATGAGCTAATTAGAGCTATCAGTTATACCAGGAGACATGTTGCATGATTTCTACTACAGGCTAATTGAAGAAAACAGTATATCATTTTCATCATATCAAGATGCTTCTGAAATGAAATCAAGGTCTTTATTCAGGATAGTTCCTTTTATTTTTTAATAAAGGCTTTACAATTTATTTATAATTTAAATAAATTTTTGTAGCCTGCTTTGTAAAATAATGCTACATTGGGAAACCATGGTACATGATTATTATAAAAACGTTAATGTACATGATTATTATAAAAACCTTCAAACAAAGACACCCCCAGTGAGGTATACATAATCTATCGAAATTCTTAATTATTAAATATGCAATTATGTGCATTTACTATCAGAAATGGAAACTGAAATCTAAATAAACAAATTCTCTGAGATTTAGTCTCATGAACATTTGCTAAATTTATTTACCACTTTCTGGAATGGCCTATGATTTATATTTATAAAACTAATACCTGTACCTTATAGAATTTACAAAATTAATATTATTCCCCAATAATATAATATTAGTTTATTACAAATTATAATTGTTCATATCAATACTAAGAAACAAGAAAACATTTCTTTAAGGCACACTTCCATTTTGAACTTTCTCGCTAATTTATTTTCTATTATGGTATTGATCAGGTAGTACTGAAGTATAATATTATTTATCTTAATACTAGGACTTGATGTAATCATTACCGAAATGTATATAAGAGAGATAAGGAAGGAGAATAAAGTAGTCTTTTACTGAAACCTGTGTGAGTCATTTGTTATCCTTTTTTCTCTTTTTTTTACGGCTTGCGTTACAAAAGTGATATTTGTTCCTTATTATTATACAATAAAATATTATAATTTGCCTGTTCTATATTTTATTACAAAAACAGGTAACCAAATTTTGTTTCTGACCTCATTCTAATATTTTCTACCATTAACCGGCAGGAGTGCCCTACTTTTTTATACGATTCGTAGTTTTTTTTTCATATTATTGGATGTGATGATGATAAATACATTTACGTTTATTTGTAATTTGTACTAATACTAAATTGTACAGTTTAATTGAAAAAGACAGTATATCCTTTTCTGTGTTAGTCATTTCTTATCCTTTAAAAGCTCTTTTTCTTACCTCTTACTCTCGGGGAAACATAAGAGATACAAATTCCTTATTATTACACAATCAAATATTATTATTTGCCTGCTCTCTATTTTTATTACAAAGAGTTTAGACTTTTAACTTTATTTTATCTTTTTTATGACCTCAGTCCTGATATTTTCTACCATCAATCCTGGGCCTAATATTAGCAATATTATAAATAGATGGAGAGGACTTAATTGTAATATGTCCACTAAATAGTTTGATTAAAAAGGGTAACATATAAGCATTATTTTCCAAAAAATGAATTAACACTTTTTTTAGGATTGTTCCTTTATTAAAAAATATATATATTATTTATACTTTAAGATTACGATACAAAAGTAAATTTACCATAATACAGACCACACATAATAATAAATTTAGATATCAATTGGCCTCTTTCTAGATAATGAATAATTCCGTCTTGAAGTCTCATCATCTCCCTTAAGTAATGACGGGCTACGACAGTAACCGCAAAGTCAAGGATCGTTGAGTCTCACTTTCTTTGTCAACGCCCATTCACAACTTTGAGATTGATCGGTGGTTTTGGAGGGGGTCGTATTCAATATAAAAGAGCTACGTAAGTTTATCAATCAATCAGTAAGTAACATGATCAACAACAGCCTGGTAGTTCTCTGCCTTCTGGGCATAGCAGCAGGATCACCTTTCAGGTATAACGCACAGGACGACCACTACCATGGACCTCCAGCACCACTAAACCCTGACGGGACTGTGGCGTTCACCCCGGAGTACGAGCACATCAGGGACGAACACAGTGCTTTCTTCGATCGTGAATACAACAGAATTAAGATTAAAGTTGATGCGGGCGATCCCCATGGCATTAAATATCAGACGTATACTCATGGCAGTGAGGATCAAGGACAATATCTTCCGCAACACGATTCTTACGAATCTAATGTGGAAGATGATGGGCTGTACAATCCGGAATTACATGAAGTTAAATATACTACGCAGTACGATGATGGACAGTACAGGCCGCACCTTTATGAACAAGAGCAACGCGACGAGGACCAATACAACTCTCCTCCATCCACTCAAGGTACCTCTTACCGCCCTGCTTACGTTCCTGCAAGCCTCAATGCAGATGGCACCGTGGCCCACACTCCTGGATACAACGCCATCGCTTCCTCATTCCTCTCGAGACATCGTAGGTCGACCGAACGTTACCAAGGTCCACCAGCTCCCCTCAATCAAGACCTGACCGTGGACTACACGCCTGAAATCAAACATGTCAGCGATGCGCACTTCACAGCAGTTGCTAACCAGTTCAAGAGACTCCAAGACACAGCGGCTCTTGCAGCAGCGCATCCTGATCGCACTTCTCCCCCTTCTAAGGACTACAACCCTCAGAACAACGGACACCACAATCTCTTCGAATCTCAACCACTTCATCAGGAACTGCACCTCGGAAGGAAGAAGCGATCCTACACGGCACAGTACAGCCCACAGCAGCAGAACACTAGGAACTATGACGACGGTCAGTATAAGCACCACTCCCATAAACACGATGACGGGCAGTACAAACCCCACCTCCACAGACACGACGAAGGACAGTACAAACCCCACCTCCACCAAGTGGTGGACTACCACACCGTGCCCTTCCAGCCTGCTCCACTGAATCCTGATGGTACTGTGGCCCACGT
>NW_027112108.1:28819-29290 GCF_000696795.3 Halyomorpha halys | reverse complement strand
AAATTGTTTCCTTCTATCGATCACCTTTATTTCGAAAATTGTTGTTCCAATTTGATTGAAAGATGATGAATATTGGTAATAAAAATCAACAAAAATTATTTAACACAAGTAATATTTTTTTTTTTAAAAAAAGATAAAATGTACTCACTGTTTTTAATCATATTTAAACCACGAGTACTTTTTCTATCCTTGTTGAATAATTTTTTGTCAGGCAAAATTTCCTTTTTATATTCCCATAAAATTGCACGTGGCATGTTCTCTCTTTTAGCTTTTCAATTTTGTATTTACCAATTAAACCTTCGAATTCCTCTCGTATCCAATCTTTACAATCCAATATCCTTCGTAAAATCCTCAATGCTCCTTATTTTGTTACTAATAAAACCATCCATAAAGACCTAAATGTTCCTTACGTAACCGATCTATCCCGAACCCGATATTATTCCTTCCATAATAAACTCCCTAACCACCCAA
>NW_027112108.1:25908-27205 GCF_000696795.3 Halyomorpha halys | reverse complement strand
GAAATTGTTTCCTTCTATCGATCACCTTTATTTCGAAAATTGTTGTTCCAATTTGATTGAAAGATGATGAATATTGGTAATAAAAATCAACAAAAAGTATTTAACACAAGTAATATATTTTTTTAAAATGATAAAATATACTCACTGTTTTTAATCATATTTAAACCACGAGTACTTTTTCTACCCTTGTTGAATAATTTTTTGTCAGGCAAAATTTCCTTTTTATATTCCCCTAAAAATGCACGTGGCATGTTCTCACTTTTAGCTAACCACCCAAACCCACTCGTTTCTAACCTTGCTTCCTCTTCCATTCCTGGCAATCCTCTGAGGGGCCTGAAAAGAAGATGGCCTCGTGACCTTATATTGTAAACTGTTTTTAGAGTTCTACTACTGGGTAGTTTCTCTACATCCTGTATCATATCATTATGCCATTATGATCAAATTTACTGGTTGTATTTTTTTATACAGTTGTAAATATCAATAAATAAATAAAATAAAAAAAAATATTTACCAATTTTCAATTGAACAATTTATATGTCAACCTTATTCCAGAAGAGAACTTTCGTCACTTGTGTTTACTTATCTATTTTTGGGGATTTCTTTACTTCAATTTTAACTTGAAATTGATCAAACAAAAAATTAATATATATTGGCATACATTAACCAATATGTTCATAATTTAGTTGAAGCAATAAATTTTATGAAACAAAAAACAAATTTCCAAAATCAATTGTTCTTTTTAATCCCTTACTTTCCTTAGAGATATTTTTCTTGTCTGAAAGTGCAGTGAAACCAAATCATGAAACAACTTTAAAATGCTGCCTCTCAGTATATTCTAATACGAATCGCTTCATCAATTAGGTCAACTGTATTTTTTTTTAAATATAATTGTAATTTAGGACGCTTTATTTATTTTTTGTATCTCTTTTTTAGCCATCATACATATCATAGAAATCGGTGATCTTTCTGGTTCGGTCAAGACCCTCCTTACATACTTGTATTACATTATTTTTTTTAAAGAATTAAACCATACGTTGCATCAGGATTAAACCAGATTAACTTATATAAGGAGAATAAATAAAAGAACTTAATTAATAAAAAAATAGTACTTTAGTATTCAACATAAGTAAAAACTGAATGATTCAATAATAATAGTTTGTAATTAAACACACACAAAACTTGTTAAATTAAATAATGTAAAAATCAGTCAACAATTAATTAGCAGCTACACCTGCCATCAAAGCTTTCCAAGGTGCTTTCAATGATGATTTCAATTAATGAGCTACAGAAGATAGTG
>NW_027112108.1:15231-22973 GCF_000696795.3 Halyomorpha halys | reverse complement strand
GAAAAATATAGCCCTATATGTTACCCTTTTCAATTAAACTATTTAGTGGAATTATTACAATTAGGTCCTCTCCATCTATTTATATCAAATAGAAATAACATTAATTAAATAATATGATATATGCTAATATTAGGCCTAGAATTGATGGTAGAAAAGATTAGACTGAGGTCATTAATAAAATAAAAAGTCTAAACTTTTGTAATAAAAATAGCGGGAAAATAATAATATTTGATTGTGTAATAATAAGGAATTTGTATCTCTTATGTTTCCCCGAGAGTAAGAGGTAAGAAAAAGAGCTTTTAAAGGATAAGAAATGACTAACACAGAAAAGTATATACTGTCCTTTTCAATTGAACTGTACAATTTAATATTAGTACCAATTAAAAATAATCGTAAAGACTATTAAGTCCTCTCCATCTATTTATAATATTGCTAATATTAGGCCCAGGATTGATGGTAGAAAATATCAGGACTGAGGTCATAAAAAAGATAAAATAAAGTTAAAAGTCTAAACTCTTTGTAATAAAAATAGAGAGCAGGCAAATAATAATATTTGATTGTGTAATAATAAGGAATTTGTATCTCTTATGTTTCCCCGAGAGTAAGAGGTAAGAAAAAGAGCTTTTAAAGGATAAGAAATGACTAACACAGAAAAGGATATACTGTCTTTTTCAATTAAACTGTACAATTTAGTATTAGTACAAATTACAAATAAACGTAAATGTATTTATCATCATCACATCCAATAATATGAAAAAAAAACAACTACGAATCATATAAAAAAGTAGGGCACTCCTGCCGGTTAATGGTAGAAAATATTAGAATGAGGTCAGAAACAAAATTCGGTTACCTGTTTTTGTAATAAAATATAGAACAGGCAAATTATAATATTTTATTGTATAATAATAAGGAACAAATATCACTTTTGTAACGCAAGCCGTAAAAAAAAGAGAAAAAAGGATAACAAATGACTCACACAGGTTTCAGTAAAATACTACTTTATTCTCCTTCCTTATCTCTCTTATATACATTTCGGTAATGATTACATCAAGTCCTAGTATTAAGATAAATAATATTATACTTCAGTACTACCTGATCAATACCATAATAGAAAATAAATTAGCGAGAAAGTTCAAAATGGAAGTGTGCCTTAAAGAAATGTTTTCTTGTTTCTTAGTATTGATATGAACAATTATAATTTGTAATAAACTAATATTATATTATTGGGGAATAATATTAATTTTGTAAAATACTATAAGGTACAGGTATTAGTTTTATAAATATAAATCATAGGCCATTCCAGAAAGTGGTAAATAAATTTAGCAAATGTTCATGAGACTATATCTCAGAGAATTTGTTTATTTAGATTTCAGTTTCCATTTCTGATAGTAAATGCACATAATTGCATATTTAATAATTAAGAATTTAATCATAATCATGTACATTAACGTTTTTATAATAATCATGTACCATGGTTTCCCAATGTAGCATTATTTTACAAAGCAGGCTACAAAAATTTATTTAAATTATAAATAAATTGTAAAGCCTTTATTAAAAAATAAAAGGAACTATCCTGAATAAAGACCTTGATTTCATTTCAGAAGCATCTTGATATGATGAAAATGATATACTGTTTCTTCAATTAGCCTGTAGTAGAAATCATGCAACATGTCTCCTGGTATAACTGATAGCTCTAATTAGCTCATTTTTTCTGTTTTTATAGAGATATTAGGGAACACGTGTAACATAATATTTTATTTTATAATGGTGGGAAGAAAATATTTTATACAATAATACAAACAAAATTTACAGTGCGGTGGTAGAAGGGCTTTAAAAAACAAATTTAACAAGACTAGCGGGCAATAGCAGGATACATTTTTTGTATTATTTATTTCTTTCTACCTTTCCCTATAAGCAATGCAGGTGTGCAGTAGCAGTGCGATACTGGATGAATATAATTACTAATAAATAATATCATATTTAAAGGTTAGATGTGTAAACAAAAACCAAGCTAATGCTCCGTTAGTTACAACACCCTTTCCTGAAGGCCTCACAGTGGTGGGGAACTGCCGTTTTTGTGCAAAAACCTCTAAATTGCTCAAATCTTCTGTGATTCTCCTGTGATATTGTGAGCCATAGACCTAATCTTACAGACGTTATTTCAGAAACAGCTAAAAATGAGATTTTACTACTTGTTGTTATTTTGTTTTAAACTATCCAACAAAAAATATTTTGGCCAAGTAAATTCCAACGAAAGTTAGTGTACAAATTGTAGTTTTTCAAAAGTAGATTTGTTTCTTGAATTTTTTTTTTCAATTTCTACGGCCACTTCCAATTTAATACTGGAAAAATTTGTTTTGGCACATTTTTGATAGACCAGAAAAAAAAATGAGTTTTATTTATTTTTGTGATGAGTCTATTTTTCCATAAAAGTGTACATATTAGGGCAGCTTGTAGTAAGTTTCATTGACGTATTGAGACGTATCAAGTCAGGGCTTGGAAGGAGTAACGAAAATAAGGTGAAAACAATAATAAAATTAACCACTATTCATCAGAATAACATTTTTCTTATAGGAAAATGATTTGAATAATGGATAAATTAAGATTTATATTTTTAAATCCGAAAATATGATCTCAATAAAAAAATAAAAATAATAAATACAAATTCATTTTATTGAATTCAGCACCCGGAAAAATTCAGGAATGCATATGAATTACAGAAGAATTAAACAATTTTGAGAATTCTTACCACTGAGAGCCGTGGTAATGATTCTTGCAACTTGAGCTGCCGACTGTCCAAGTTTAAACTCATAATATATTTAATTCAAAAATTGCGTGTTGTTGTGTGTAGGAATATCCCACCTAGGGGTTAATTACTTCTATTATTTCGGAAAATTATGGAACGTGTTGAAGAAGGAGAGAGATAGCAGACACTTAAAAGAAAAGATAAAAATGTATAAAAGTAAATATTGTAGAATGTTAAACCAACGATTGATTTATTTATTAATTAATCATTATCTAATCATTTATAAGCTAATAAACTTGAATTATATTTATTGAGTGACAAAAAATATTTACAAGTACTCGGTTAATTTCCCTGTTTTTGAGTCAGTATTAGAATTCACTAGTTAGTACTAGGAAGACGAGAAAACAGAGACCTTCCAACTTGAATATGGCCGTAATTATGTCCTAAATATTAATTAGTAATATGAAAAGGAAAATAGTGTAAGGTTGGTAATAAATCCCAATTTGTACATATTGAATTAATTAATCCAATGTTCTCATTTTCTGTGCATCAATTCTTCTAGTATAAGAGGCAGGAAGAAAAAAAGGCAGTTATTTCACCCTAATATTTTATTACTTTAATGAAAACTATGTATATCTCAGAAACCATTCGACGTACATATGTCCATTAGCACTCAAATCAAAGCTAGTTTACTGTACCATGAAGTAATCTATGATGTTTATCTTCGTAGGAGTTGTAGTTTTCATGATTTTAAACAAAATAAATTTTAAAAATGTTGATTTCTCGTTCTTTAGACAAAAAGTTTGATTAATGAAAAAACATCTCTCTGGAACCACAAGACGTACAGATATCTACTAGCACTCGAATTAAAGGTAATTAAAATTAAATTAAACAATTAATTTATGTACATGGAAAAGAAAATTAAATTTAAGTAACAGTAAGGAGGAACTCCGAGCCCAAGCCTTGCCACTCGCCTACGGAAGACAAGGCAGGGTTCCAAGAGATCCCACTGCTTCCCTTTCAACAGCGTCACTGATTAAAAACTATTATTAGATGGTTCATTCAACAAGATGAAAATTGGAAGTGTATATAACTTGTTTTGAGTATAACATCATATTTATATACATTCAAAAAAAAAAAAGTATTCCAAGAAAAACATTGCAATAGAAGCAGGACAAATTTAATCTCTGAACTGATAAAAAATCATGCTGGAAGAATTGAATATACACCTCATAAGCTTATGTATTATATATTATTGATTTTTAAATGATAAGATAGTTTGATAGTAAAATAGTGAAATAGATTGTTCATCCTCAAGTGTGATATGACCAACCATAAGCCAGTTGATAACTTTTAGATATTGCACAAAAATAAAAAAAAGTAGTGACTCATATTATGTAAATCGTTCTTAATATTCTGTTGATGTTACAAAAAATTTAAATCATTTTTTAAAATGATTCATCCATATAATTATACTAAATGATTCAAGGTAGAAATTTTAATTTTATTATTATTCTCTGAAATTCGGAAATAATATTCAGAATATTTTTACGATTTAAATTGAATAGTAAATCCATTCTAAAATTCATACAATGTTAGTATACAAGAATAATCTATAAAACAAAGTAAAGTTGATTATAAACAAAATATTTTTTTTTCTTTAAAAACAATTTTTATCCTTTTTCTCAACTTTATTCTTTTTAAACTTCCAACGTTTCGACCACTTAGGTCATTTTCAAGGATTCCTTTACATTGTTTTCATTTTTTCCTTTAAAATTCTTTAAATGCTGGCTAATTGCCTTTGTCCCATAAAATCTTCTATAAAATACCTTCCCAAATTTAAAACTTTTACTAACCACTTTTCTTACTATTATTTTCATTTGCAAACTCCAAACAGAACCTACCTTCAACTACTAAAAGGTATTTTATAGAAGAATTTATGGGACAAACGCAATTAGCCGGCATTTAAAGAATTTTAAAGGAAAAAATGAAAACAAAGTAAAGGAATCCTTGAAAATGACCTAAGTGGTCAAAACGTTGGAAGTTTAAAAAGAATAAAGTTGAGAAAAAGGATCAAAATTGTTTTTAAAGAAACTAAACCACTCTCAAACAAGTATATTAATAAAAAATAAATCTAAAATATTTTTTACTGATATACTTATGCTTTTTTATATCTCTATAATTGATATAAAAAAGTACCTTAGTTAACTTTCATTAATTTGCAATAATGAATGTTAACTAAGGTACTTTTTTATATCTCTATAATTGATATAAAAAAGTACCTTAGTTAACTTTCATTAATTTGCAATAATGAATGTTAACTAAGGTACTTTTTTATATCTCTATAATAAAGCATAAGTAATAATAGCATTATTTATTATATTTCTAATCAATTTTTAATATACTAATGAATTATTAATTGTTATATTGTGAGAGAAAGGAATACTGCAGTTGTAGGTTAAAACAGTCTATGAAACTGAAAAAATACACAACATTAACACTTATGTTCATTGTGAAGTGGTGAAATTGGAGGAGCAGAAATGAGAAAGAAAAATAGGAATGAATTGAAACATTTGCATGTGCTGTACAGACCGAAATAAAATTATGTACCGATTATAAAACGAAACTGTATAGGAAAAAATTGTTTATTATATGTTATTATTGTCTCTTTTTTTCTGATTATACCATGTATGTGTAATTTATATATGTCCGATTACGGATTGATAAGTATGCTGTGTGAGATAGCAACCTGATGTATTTAGGCAGCATAGATAAATATAGTATTTCTCTTGACCTATGCACAATTCAATAAATAATGCCAGTACGTATTTAATTTAAAATGTTTACCAAACTAAATGTTTAAAGTACATTCTGACAACTAGATTAATTATTAAAATATTACAATGAATAGATAAAAGTTAAATATGATCAAAATCGTAAATTCGTAGTGCTTATTATATATTTACACTAAAATGTATCGCCTAAAAATTAAAATGAGAAAAAAAAACTAAGACTTTAAAATAATTTATTTGATGATAGTGTTCCATTGAGCATAATAATTTGTTTTATTATTTAGTTATATTTCCTATACTTATATAAAGTATATAATATTTCATATTTAATCAATAATTAGTGGATTTATAATACAATGTCTCTATTTGATTACATACGCGAAACAATACCAAATAGTACTAGCAGCTTTTTAAAATATTTATGTAAGTGTTGATCTTGGCCGAAAATATTATTCTGGACTCCCTGGGCAATATACATCATCACCTGCATGGAAATTAGTTGAGTACTCATTTTTTTTATTTATCTTTAACTTATTTTAATCTTATCTATTTGTTTCAAATTTCTCTAATCCTTTTTAAAGTTTATTTATTTACTTTTAACTTATTTATTAGTTTTGAACCTATTTATTTGGTGTGGAAATTATTACCTATTCTTATTTTATTTTAATTTGTTTCTACATTTTCATTGATTTACAACATTTTCTTATTATCCCTTTATTTTGTTAAGTTTGTTTTATTATTTTATTAAGTGTGCTTACTGAATGTTTCAACTTCGAATGAATTCATAAATTTAAAACTTGTGTACCAACCTCAATATTTGTGAATGATCACTAAAAAAGTGTAATATGAGGTAGGCTAGAGTGAAATATAATTTGAAGATAAAATAAATAGTTTCAATAACGAAAGAAAACAAAAAGGAAAAATAAATAAAAACAAAAAAGAAGTTCAAGTTTAATGTAATTTATTTATTTATAAAATATTGTCTTTTAAGATAAATCAGTATCCTGCGGTTATTATTAACAATTACGGGTCCCACTGTAATTGGGCAGAATAGCTTCCTGCCAATAAAACTTTACTCTAAATTATATAGTGTTTATAACAAAACAAAACAAAAAGGAAAAAGGAATAAAAACAAATAAAAAGTACAAGTTTGATATAATTTATTTATTTAAAAAATTGTGTAAAAAAAATATATAGATGAAATAAAATGGTAAAATATTTACATTTTTTTATATTGTCTCATAGTATAGATTAGTATGCTGTATGTTATTGCAACTGTATTAGGGCAGCATGCAGCATAAGGCATTTCACTCTCTGTCTTATATAATCACGGCTTATATCTATTAATACAACATATAAGGTGTAGTAATATGATATTTAATATATTACTAACAGTTATTTATAATACACTTTTGTATAATTGGTATTATAAAATATATGATTGTCTATGGAACACAACATATGGGCATGTAAAATGTTTGTTTTCAGGTTTAGCCCTAAAACTCAACGTATATACTACTTTACTAACATATATTAGTAATTAATAAATATTAATATAAAATTATCGAAGTGCTATAGACTAGAATATTAGTTTATGAAAATCTGGCTCTGGCTTCATGGTCCTCCACAAAACCGGACCTTTGTCAAAACTCATCACCACCACAGAGTTCGGAATTAAACACTCCTTGTCGTGCAAAAATTCAGAACATTTTACTAAAGCTTGGCCTTTAGATGACGCTACCACAGTTGGGCAATATGTAATCACAATTACAATTTCAATTGCAATTATCATATATTGAAATTGCAGAAATACAATTACAAAGAAATGTAGTTGAAATTGCTATTACTTAGTGAACTAATGTAATTGTGATCGTCTTCCAACCATTACAATTACAAACTGAGCAAAAGTAATTGCTATTACCAATTACATTCTCATGTGATTGTTATTTTTTCCTAAAATTCCAAGAAATTATAATACAATTACAAATTATTGTAATTGTAAATACAAATACATAACACCAAAATAAAAAAAAAAAGTTTCATAATGGTTCTAAAATATGAAAATGATATCCAGTATAAGATAGCATGCTAATAATTTATTAACATATTAAAGTTTATTTAGATGTTTTCGAAGACACTCAAAATAAATATAAAACCGACTTTATGATCGCGTGCTTGCTTATCGATTTATTATAACTTTTAGG
>NW_027112108.1:14609-15181 GCF_000696795.3 Halyomorpha halys | reverse complement strand
AGAAATGAGTTCAAAACTAAATTCACATATAAGTTAAATTATATTTAATTGTAATTGTAATTTTTATTGCAATTACTAAGGGTCAAGAAGTAATTATATAATGAAACTTAATATGAAATATTAAGCTGATATAATAATCTCATGGGTCAGATTTTTCTCTATCTCTATCTTTTTTATTTTTTTGGAAACACCTCATTTTTTGTTTCTGAAATAGATTTTTTTCTGGAAACAGTATCTTCTCTGTATGTTTATATTGGGCACATAATTACTTAAATTTATTATATTAAATTACTCAAAGTTAAATTACTTAAATTAAATTTTTTATTATTTTTGCTCAAGGATTTTTTTCTAAGAGAACAAAATGATGAATCTTCTATCATGTTCAAGATCGTTCAAACGTTAACAGTTTGCAACCATGGCAGCAACCGCCTTGGGAAACACTGTATGACAGTTACATTATTACTACATTTACTGTCAAAATAACAATTTAAAAAAAGTGAATATTTTTTTTACTAAAATTTATTTTTCAAAACATTGTGTGAACATTTATATTTTAATGTTTTATCTATAAT
>NW_027112108.1:0-13374 GCF_000696795.3 Halyomorpha halys | reverse complement strand
AGAAATGAGTTCAAAACTAAATTCACATATAAGTTAAATTATATTTAATTGTAATTGTAATTTTTATTGCAATTACTAAGGGTCAAGAAGTAATTTTAAGAATCTCAATTACAATTACAGTAATTGCAATTACTTTTTCACAATTACAAAAATTGTAATTGTATCTTATAATCACTTCAGTGTAATTTTTCTTCAAAACTACTAATTTTTGATTTTTTTACGATCAGTTATCTTAATGTGATTACAATGCAGCTAAAAGACGTAATTGAAGTTGTAATTCCTGCCAAACTCGGTACTTATTAAGTGACAGCACTAATTTAGTAGTAAAGGAGGGCTGAACTCATAATGGGTTCACTCAAAATTGTCCTCTTTATAACTGCGTTTTTCTGGCAAGTTGAAATTAAATTAACTAAAGAAAGCCTTGATTAAACAATAACTCTGGAGAAAAAAACAGTATTGTTAATTTGAATTTTTTCAAATATTTCATAATACAATAATAGCCAAACTAATACGATATGTGGAGTACTAAATAATAAATATATATTACATACACCAGAACAGCACGGTTTATATAAATTGATTTTTTATAGCCAATTATATAATGCTTTTGCAAATGAATAATTCAACTGTATTCAATATTGGACATAAGAAGGTGACTATAATGAGTCTCTTGCAAAAAAATTACTTTATTAGAAACTACACAATGGTTGATTTAAAATAAAATTCAATAGTCAAAACTATAAAAAAGATTTCTGAAAAGCTGTAAATTTTGAGATACAACACTTTTCCATTGAGTGAAAATGATCACTTGATCATTCTTTTACACTTTCTACCAAAAGTTAATACAAATAGTTCCACAAATAAATAGCATACAGCTAAGACTTAACGCTCTTGATCGAAAATTTTAAGTTTTAAATGGCTCACCGAAAAATTGTCGATTTATGAATATTTTAGACCAAGGAAAATGTGAATTTGTGGACCTCATTTCTCAGTGGACTCGTAGCTCGTCTCTTGAGGCGGTGGTGAATCTGGTGATTCATTGTTTCGATAATTTTCTCCTTGGTCTTGCTTGGAGTATGCAGGTCTGTATTTTCCATCATCGTATTGCGCAATGTATTTTTCTTCGTGCATTACTGGATCGTACTGTCCATCATCTTCTTCCGTAGAAAGGTATGGAACTCGCTCGTATATTTCTGGATTATAATGGCCCTCCTCATACGTTACTCCATTATCCGAAGCTCTATTATTTTCTATTTCATCGAGAGTCACTTTCAATCTCTGGTACTCCTGTTCATGAGCGGCCAGGTGTTGGTCTCTGATTCGTTCGTACTCTTCCGTGAAGGCGACTGATCCGTCCTCATTGAGTGGAGCTAGTTCTCCATTGTAGTTATCATGTTCGTCTTCTTCAGTGTATTCTTCTACCACTATAGGAGATCCAATGACTATACTAAGAAGGCTAAGAACTATAATGCTATTGTAGGTCATGTTTTCCAATGATTGGTAGCGGAATTTTCTCCTCTTTTATATTTATCCCTCTCCCCCTTAAAATCAATGCCCGTGCCATGGAATTCAACGGTTCGGGAAACCAGTCACCCCTAGCAATGTGGCTTTTTAAAAGCAGGGAATTATCTAATTGTGTGACGAAATCTTTAAAATAAGTAAAGGCTCTTACAGGTTTATTTAAAATAAATCCAGTAGGAGCATTTTAATATAAAATTCTAGTTTAAAACAACTAAGAAAAGAAATAACTTAATATTATCAATTGTTCGTTGAGAATATTTAATTTTATCATTAATTAGGTGACATTCAGCTAAAGTAATTATAATAGTTAATGTTAACTTTTCTTTTTTTTTTTCGAGAAAAACTCTCATTGCTTCATTCTTCTTTATTTAATTATTGGACAAAATAGTATTATTTTTATTTATATGTTTCTTTATTATTATTATTTTAATTTAATTTTTTTTATTTTAATTGTTATTATTTACATTTTTTTTTCTCTTCTATTTCTGTATATATTGTATGAATGTGTATTTAAACACTAATACTTAATGCCCTTAATTGTTGGAAGATTGTATTAGTTTCTCTTCAATAAAAAAGAAAATAATAATAACAGAAAAAAAATATAGGACGACTTTCGGTCGTCTGATTACTATCGGGTCTAATCTACAACTATATATATATATAAAAAGAACCTTACGTCCCCTTCCAACATTACATCATAAATAGCTATTTCACACACTGTATATGTAACAATAATTAAATGAAATAAAAATTGCCAATTATTAATATATTTTTATCTGAATAATTTCGGTTCATTTGGGTGGAAAGGTTATACAATTATCTAATGAGTGGAGGTGAAACTTTCTTCTATGATAACTTTCGAAGCCATCGCCCAATCATCTAGCACTGTACAACAAACAATTAACAACATAAATTAACACAACTACCTTATAACTATGATGAACTATATTAAACACAACTAGCTTATACCTTATAACCTTAACCTTTTAATTTTCACAATAACCTTAACATTTTCTATAATTTCCAAGTATGTACATACAACAAACTCATAAAATAAAAAGATTAATTAGTCGTTAGTCTTCCAACAGAAACGGTATTTCTGTGTCTTCGCTTGGGTTCCTGGGGCACCGCGAAATAGGCGGTAAGGAACTAGCTGATCGGGCAGCAAAAGTCGCGATTTCTGAAGACATTACACATAGCGGAGTGCCTGTCGATGACGTCATTACCCTCATTAAGCAGATAATTAAATTGAAATGGCAAGGAAGGAAGGAAAATTAGAAGTGACGTTTCCCCTTGCATATTATCCACTAGAAATGGGCGCAGAAAGGAGGTGATTTTGACGCGCCTTCCAATAAGTCATACGCACCAGACTCACGGTTACCTTCTGGCCTGCGATTCTCCACCTCTATGCCAGGCTTGCGGAACGCAACTTACCGTAAATACATATAAACCGAATGCCAGTTATACGACTCCATCAAATCTTTGTATGAATTACCAGAAGATCTCCATTCAATTTTGCAGGATAACAAACAGATTGTAGATAAACATTTCTTATTTCTAAATCACTCAAAACTTTACCATAAAATTTTATCACAAGTTTCCATTTTTGAATAGATCCCGATAAGAATAATGATAATTATTTTAATTAAGACAACAATAACGCGAAGTTGCCTTAAAATAATAATAATAAAATTATAATAATAGTATTGATAAGTAACAGATTACATCGATGCTAAATATTTCATACCTCTATTCATTAGTAATATGAAATTTATATTAATTTTTTTTAACATAGTAGCGTTACATCATTCCTGTGAAACGACTTCAAAAACATTCTATACAGATAGTCTACATATAATATAGTATTATTATTACTTATAATATAATTTAATTATATTTCTTTTTTGATTTATGATGTCTACATAATTGGCACTTAAATTATTTATATGCCAAATCTAATTGACGAATTAAGGGAAAATAACAGCAAGTTAATATGGAAGAATTGTTCACTTCACCTTATGAGATATATATTTTCCGTAATTACCTAAGTTATCCTACATTCCGCATCTTCACTCCAAGGGATTTTGTTTTGATTTTTAGAAAATAATGTATTCATTATACCTCAAATTAATGTTTTATTATAATATTTAACAAAATGTATTGTTCAATATATTATTCCAGTTCTCGAATTATACTTATTCGATTTCTACCTACTTGCCCCTCTCTTGTAACCAGTTACTGACTTATAATTATAACTCCAGACTGTACTTATAATTATTCAAAAATGGTTAGTCTAATTCCACCCCTACATGTTATTATCTATTTTGGCTACACATTGATTATAGTAAGATATTCATATTTTTAATCATGTCAAAATAAATAATTAAACTTAATATGAAATATTAAGCTGATATAATAAGCTCATGGGTCAGATTTTTCTCTATTTATATCTTTTTTATTTTTTTGGAAACACCTCATTTTTTGTTTCTGAAATAGATTTTTTTTCTGGAAACAGTATCTTCTCTGTATGTTTATAATGGGCACATAATTACTTAAATATCAAAGATTTTTTATTATTTTTGCTCAAGGATTTTTTTCTAAGAGAACAAAATGATGAATCTTCTATCATGTTCAAGATTGTTCAAACGTTAACAGTTTGCAACCATGGTAGCAACCGCCTTGGGAAACACTGTATGACAGTTACATAATTACTACATTTACTGTCTAAATAACAATTTAAAAAAAGTGAATATTTTTTTTACTAAAATTTATTTTTCAAAACATTGTGTGAACATTTATATTTTAATGTTTTATCTATAGTGATAGAGAGATATTTGTTTTTAAAAACTGTATAACATGTAAAGAGTCTATGAGTCTTTTATTTTTGAAAATAAAAATTTATTTAGATTTAAGACTCTTAAGAAATAAATATTAATTGTTATTTTCAACCCCAATAGTCAATAGTATATTTAAATGAATATGTTTCTCCCTTAAACTATTCTTTTATATATTTTAAATTTTTAATATAGTTTATTTATAGAAAAATAATAATTAAATTAAATGTATAACACTCACTGACTAGCTCTATTCATTATTATGGTACTAAGGCGTAGGATACTAAAACCACCCAAGTTTATTTTCAATTTTTTTTTCTGTTTATTTAATTTACAGTTTTCGGTCTAGATAATCACGAGGTAAAAGAATTTTCGTTTCAAAAACAATTAAAACACCCGTTCAACGCAAAAGTGAAGCCGAAAAAACTACGCCAACGAAAGGAATGTTTATCTTAAGCTTAAGAGGAATGTCAGTCATTCTAATATAAATTGAAATAGAAGGCTTCAGTTATTATCTTGTTCTCTCTCCCTAAACCTATGCCACGCCCCTGAAAGGTAAATAACGCCTGTCTTTTTGGCTTCATTTTTCCTGCCAACTTATGACCTTAACTACACTTCTTTGTTCAAGTATAAAATCGAAATTAGATAATTGATTTGGCTGTTTTTTTTAATGAAACATCTCTAATCTTAATCCTAATCAGTAAAAAAGATGAAATATATCTATGTGAAGCGAAATTTCTTCAATATTCACTTGAAGTTTAGAAATCTTAGCAGGAAAATTATCATAAATATTCAGATGATGTTGATTTTTATTCTTCCTGTAACATAGAGTTGATCAACCCTGTTCATATGTTGGTTACACTACGTATTGTTAAATAAATGTTTTTAACGCTTTCACATAGTCATTAGCATCTCCATTGAATAGCATACAGTTTTTTTACTAGAATAAATAGCCAAGAGTTTTTAGTTACACTAAAAAATATATGGTGATTTAAAAAAAAATGATTTATTGAAAAGATATAAAGATATTTTAAAATTTATTTTTACTATCTATTCAAGAATCCCATACAAAGCCTCAGGAATTCGTGAACAACATTTTATGAATCACCGCCATTGTTCACAACAATAGACACCTGCGATGAGCTGTATTTTGTGAAGGGAACATTGAATAATCTGAGTTGGATAATGATTCGTGTGGGAAAGACAATGTTCCTCATGTAATACCCTCAAAGGACAATGAGAAATTAGGATTTTTATTTATTTATGAATAATATATTTTTCTTTGATCATCCATTTTCTACTAGCATTTTAATATTATGTAGAAATTGTTGATTATGGATTGCTAAAAGAGGATGGCCAATCATACTGTAAAAAAACAAATCAGGCAACAGAGAATGGTAAATCTAAAACGATTTTTGGTGTACTTTGTTGACATATTGATGTAAGATTTTTTTTTATAAGGTTGCTACCTTGGTTCCCTGTGGAGCTCTATCCCTTCCAACATGCGTTGCTCCAATACCCTTCCTACCTTTAAATCCCGCCTGTTCAATCATTTCTTATCCATTCAGACCTCATAAAATTGTAAATAGATATAATTTTAAATATGTATATAAATTATTATATGGTTATTAATTATTTTTACATATTGTTTTTTATTTTCATTTTTTATTACTAACTGATCTAGTAGAAAGTAACTAGTAAGTTAGAAAGTAACATATAATTATTTTTTATAATGAATATTTATTTACTTCGTTTTTGTTCATGTATCTCTGAGGCCACCGAGGAGCACATTTATTTATCTTTCTATATTGCTCTAAAGGGACTCATCCCAGAATAAATAAAGTATGATTATTATTACTATGGGATATTAATAATAATATTTGGGAGCAAGATGAGAAGTGAAGTCTCAGTAATGACGATATCCACGACACACGAGAGTTCGTAACATCGTCGTGTGTCATCCAATGGTCCTTGTAAGTCAACAGAAATTATTCTTGCTGATTCCATGTTTTATCTTATTTTATGACGTCACATAAATGATAACGTAGATTTACTTTATATTAATAAAATAAATAGAAAGAAATTTTCTCTTCCTTTCCCGCCCCCGATTTCCCAGGATATGCTTGGGCAGCTTTGGAGCTTATCTTACAATGAACATATTTTCTAGTTAGCGATTAGAATAGTCTTTGAAAAAAATACTTAATTCGAGTAACAAAGTAAAAATAGTTAAAAATAATTGGCCAGCTTCGGCCCAATTTACGATTTATTATTTTTTTTTGTTACACATAAAATACCCATTTAATGATTTAAAATTTGTTAACACTACTTATTTTCGGTTATATCATTTCTACTCGAGATTATAATGTAAATTAACATTATAATTTTTGTAACGCCGTAAATACAGCTGAAAGTAGGAATCGGCATAAAATTTCTACATTCACTTATTACGAATATTAATCAATGCAAGAATACATAAGGATCTCTCAAGATCACGAGATAGAAAAATTTAAAGAATCATACTATTCCGTTCGGTCACTAATATTCTATAATTGGATGGTCTCTTGTCATATATAGAAATCATTTACTGATTGCGAGTAGAGCAATAATTGAAAAAAAAAAGTGATATGAAGCAATGTTGTAAAATTATCTAAAACAAAAACATAAGAGGAAATAAATATAAATTCAAAGTAATATGAAATAAAAAATTATATGAAATGAAGGAAGGATTAAACAACTTAATAATAACATATAGATAATTTTATTGTAAAGCTTTATTGTTTTACATAGCTTTCCAAAAATTAGAGGGATTTTAATGAAACCTTCATCAGAGGTCGAAAAGATTCTTTTATGGAAATTTAATACAGGATATTTGTTTTTCTGTTTCTTCAAAATCCTTGGAGCTACTCCTAAATATTTTAGATATGACAGGAAGTTTAAAGCTTAGCTACTGTAGTAAGCTAATGATAAAAGTATTTTTAAGCGAGAAGAATTCAAATATTTGGAATAAAACTATATAAATTTTAGTTGTTTTCAAATTATGAGTATCAACCATTACATCAATTCAAATTTGGAAAATCCAAATAAAATAAAGTAAAGTGTTAAGTGTATCTATATTATAGTAAAATGAAATCAAATTTTTCTACCATAAATAAATTAATCTCTATAAAGCACCTCTGAGACCTAATGGAATATGCTTATAATACATATGCTTATTCCAATAGAGCTTCACTAACTCAACCAATATGAAAAAATTAAAATTATTTCAAAACAAATGCCCCAGAATTGTTCATAATAAATAGGTATATTAATTGACCCACATTTTCTTCCAATATTTCCCTAACAATAACAGAAATAGAAAATTATACAAAAACATCAGCCTGTTGATGAAACTAGCATATATTACTGAAAAAATCATTAATGATATGTTTTTTATTTTATTTCAATAATGTTTTTTTTTTCTTTAAGTTTGTTTTCATCAAAATGTAAATTTTGTTGTTAAGTAATATGAAGTAAAAAAAAAAAATTGCATAAGGTTGTATCCAAAACTAACATATTAACTAATGTACATTGTATATTTATTGAATACAATTTTCCATATAAAAAATATAAAAATACAAGGAACTATGATTAAATGAATTTGATAATATTGATTTATTTATTTAAAATGAAAAGATTAACTTACATGTTTTTGAAACTCAAAACTTTTTTAATCAATTGTTAAAGATCTGTTATAAAATTTCTCAAATTGGCATTAACTAACAAATTAAAATACAAATTAACACAACATATATAAATTAAGAAACAATAAGGCCAATTTAAGATAGTAGTAAATAATATAGATAAACTTTTATGTCATATTATTGCTTGAAGGTTATATTATAAAAATCGCATAGTTATTTATATAATAAATTTTGATTATTCGTCACTAACTAAAATGTTTACTATTGGTAGTTAGGCTTATAGTCCGGTGAGGGAGGAGAAGTACGATCGGGGTGTGCAGCGGCGAAATCCGCAGCGGCTTGAAGCCTCTTGTACTGAGTAGCGACAGCAGAGAAGTGAGCCTCGTTTACTTTTTTGATTTCGGGAGTGAAATCCACAGTGTAGTCCGGGTTGAGCGGGGCAGGGGGCCCTTCCCAACGCTCAGTGTCTCTGCGGTGTCGGTGGAGGGCCTGATGGTATCCATTGTGATGGCCATGTCCTTGTTCGTACAAATGGGGCCTGTATTGCCCATCATCGTAGTTCTTCGATGGATGTATGTGTGGCCTGTAAATTTCTGGAGAGTACTGACCTTTGTTAAAATGTGGGTGGTATTTCCCAGCTAGGTTCTGTTGTGGAACGTACTGGCTATTTTGAGGGTTGTAGTCCTTTGATGGCGGAGACGTAAGGTCAGGATGTGCTGCTGCTATAGCTGCTGTTTCTTGTAGCCTCTTGAACTGGTTGGCAACTGCTGTGAAGTGAGCAGCATTGAAGTGCTTAACCTCAGGCGTGTAATCTACAGTAAAATCGTGGTTGAGAGGAGCTGGTGGGCCTTGGTAGCGTTCAGTCGATCTACGGTGTCTGGAGAGTGCTTGTTTATATGCAGCGTGCAAAGACGCAGCGATAGCTTTGTATTCTGGAGTGTGAGCGACTGTGCCATCAGAGTTCAATGGAGAGGGCCTGTACGCAGGAGGACCGTATTGGCTTTGTGGATATATGCTTGGCCTATATTTTCCACCATCGTAATGTGTTGAGTAATCATTGCCCTTATTGTAGAGGTGAGGTTTGTATTGACCGTCATCGTATTGTGATTGGTGTTGTTCTTCGTAACGCTTTGGATCATACTGTCCATCGTCTCCAGAATAACTATTGAATTCCGATTCATAAAGTTCCGGTTTGTATTCTCCGTTATCGTATGTGTGTACCCCTCGCTCATAGACATGAGGATCATAACTGTCGTCTGCAAGATGTGGAATGAGATCTGGATGATTCGCTGCCAGTTTGGTCTTCAAGTTTTCATGTTCGATTTCGAAGGCTGCTCTGTTGGCGGCACTAGCAAGTTCAAAGGCAGTTGTGAAGGAGACCGAGCTGTCTCGGAGAGGACTGTAGTCTTCCACTCCTGAGTTCCAAAATGGAGAAGCTAGCACTGGCCCTAGGAGGCTAAGAACTACAAGACTGTTGAAGATCATGTTGTTTACTGACTGACAATGCCTGTTCCCTAATTTTATATAGCAGTCCCCTCCAGGTGACCACAATTCGGACAGCAGTACGATCAATGGCCAGTTTGACCGCTACGAAATCTGGGCCAATCACCCTTGACGATGAGGCAAGTTGAATTGATTTTGTCCTAATTGCTAAATTTGATCGTAAGTTCAATATTATTAATATATATTAGTACTATACTATTAGTATTAATATTGTCGGGCTGCTGGTAAAAGTGAGCAAGTGCTATTCCTGTCAACGTCAATTACACATTAATATATTTAAGATATGGTTACATAAATTGTAATTACTGTTTTATTCAATTTTATGTTCATTTTCATGATTTTAGATATACAATGTGTTTAGTAATTATATTGAAAGAAATCCTTTTTTTTTAGGAATTACAACATAGGAAAATGGAACGTATAACTGAAATGAATTCTTCAGTCTGTCTTTAAACTTGGATTATTGACTTGTGATTATTAGTTATAACATTGGTAACACCAAAAAAGTCATTTAAAGGCATACAGGATGAAAGCATGTGTTGTACACAAAATATTATAAGTACAATATAAAAACAATTTGGACCGACTGAACAATAAAAGTGTAAGTATATTTTATTTTATTTTTCTGTAATAAAAAAATGAAGTTGAAATAAAAGAAAAAGAAAATTGTTATTGGTTTTTTCACCACATGAAACCCTTAGGTGCATGATTTATTTTTCATATAATTTAAATTCATTACACATTGTAATACATCATTCACAAAAAAAAAAACCACGTATACTTTCTGAGTTTAGTGCAAGTAATTTTACGCATACTATTCATGATAAATATATAAGTACATATTATACCAACTTATCCACTTCGAAAGTGCCGCTTTATACCTTACATGTTACACAAAGTTTTAACTAAACATAGTTTTAATTAAAACATTATTTTAATCAAACTCGATATTTCAATGAACAATTTGATATATCAAACAATGGAGTGACTAAAACTCGGTATATGATCTTGGTCATTTATAAATATTTTTTGATTTCCATATTTTTTGTAACAATAGTCACTTTTTACTTTTACATACTTATAAATGTAAAAAGAGTAAGGGGAAGTATTACTATCGCCAATAATGGAGACATATTTTTTAGAAACAAATAAGGATTAATTCCAACCTAAAATGAATATATAGTTTTTTTTTAAACATATTTTTCTCTTTATCCTTTCTTTTAAAGAATTTATATGTTTATTGAAGCTTGTTTATTATTTTTTTGAATTTTTTTTGGTTTTACTGATGTAATTATTTTATTTTCTATTTATTGATAATTTAGTTGAATTTGCATTGTGTGCCTGTTTAGTGAAAAGTTTGAACTATTTTAGAATTTTCACAAAAATGGATCAAACAATTCTGATTAAACTTGGAAAATCAGTGTACAATTGAATGATCTTTAATATCAGATAGGTTTTATGCTCATTGAAATAGTCTGACAGGGCTTTGTGACAAATCTTTACAAAATTCTTCCCAATTCTAATTCAGCCCATCTCATCACCATAAAGTCTTAAAATGTAACCTTGCTACAGTAAAAAGAGAAAGTTTATACCTAGACTCATATGTATATACGTATTCATTAATCTTATGTTTTATTACAGTTTAAAAGGGTTCTGAAAAAAAATACTTCCAAAGTATCTTCATTTTTTTTATTTGAAATAAATAACCATTTATCAATGTTAGTAATAATTATAACAAAATATAAAGAATTTGGTAAATAATTGAAAAAGAACAAAAGAAAAAATAGAGGGAGGACTTCGAATCGGAAAAAGCAGAGACCGATGATTTTCGATAGCATTCATATGTACACGGCTTCGTTATCTTTTGTTATTCTGTTGTATTGTTGAAGGAACATATTTTTATTTTCACATCGAGAACTCTAAAATCCGAATTTTGATAGTAAATGAAAATTGTATAATGTACAGTGCATGAGATTTATTAAATATAATTTGTTAGAGCTTTTAAAATTACGAATAATCTTTTAAGAATGGAAGTTTCCTTTAAGTTTCCTTTGACAATATAGCAACAACTCTTGAAGTCAATAGTCCTACACATCTAATGCAGGACACACACATAACTTGGCAATACAGAGGAAACCCGTCGGATCTGTTAGATTGCTACCTCAAGTTTCCTCGACTACTTTATATTCAAGGGCCTCTCCCGTCAAGGACTCGTGACAACTTAGCCCTTATATCCAGAAGATCCTTGAAGGTATTTTCGCTGGAAAACAAAAGTATGGGAAATGGGTCAGGGTTTATCGAAAATATGAACGATCTGGGAAATGCCTATGGCCCTGCCTTTGTTGATACTTGGTGTCTTAACTTCATAATTTAGCATTCACCAGGGCTGATAAAAAACTAAATTTAAACTTGTTTTGCAAAGAAGTCTAAACATCGAGTACAAGCGGTAAACGAAATGTTAATTTTATAAACTACTAATTAGGAATGGTTGCCTGGTTTGCATATAGAATATGTTGCTGATTTGGGTTCGATTTTTCTTTTATGATATTCTTATAAGGGTAAGGTGTCCAGTAAAGTACAAAATTTGGAGTAAAAGAATTCTATTGGTTTTGGCCTTGGTCCTAATATCCGAATAAAAAATTATTGTCCAATCATATTTTGACAAATTTTAGGTCGTTCTTGATTCTTGCAACTGTCTTTTCCCTTCAAATTTTTACTTTTCAATTTTCTTTTTTACTTTATAAGGTTATAAGGGTTATTACATTTTTATAAAACCGAATTAAAAAATTTAACCATTGCCATGTAATTTTGAATATTCAGACGAATGAAATCTATAGAATAAAACTTATACTGAGGTGAGGACGCGATATCCGAATACGCTAGGGCTCGTTTTCTTAAGTGTTTGGTTGAGAAGGTTGTAGGTTCATATTCCCACCTGGTTCTTTCGATGTTTATTTCAATGGGGCTGTAGGAAATAAATCTTGACATTCCCGTTCATCAGCTATATTAGTGTTCAATGAAAGAAAGGAACAAAAAAAAAAAACGTAGTCTAGTGCCCGCATCACACAACTTTCACTCCCTAGTCTACTTACGTCCCCGAGTATTGTTTATATTGATTGGTTCATTCATCTGGTGGTGAAGTTATCGCTATGTTTTTTGTTTTAGGAAAAAAGTATATAAAGACCATATAAGGCGAAAATTATGACAAAATATTTATATTTTTTTGTAGCAATAAAGAAATTCGTATTTTAGCTGTGAACAATTTTTTTTTATTTGTCACAATACAACAGTTTAACAAAAGATAAACCATAATACAATGGGGAATGATCTCGGATTTTCCAGTTCGAATTAAGAGGTCTCAACTTTTCCTTTTTTTTCAGCCATTATTTATTATTGCTAATAATGACATCTCTTTTTTTTTTTTTTTTTTTTTATAAACTAAGTTGCTAAAAATACTTCAGAAGATTTTTTAAAAATTCGTCATCTAATGTCAGATTATTTCAAAGACCTAGCTAATATTAAAGACCATTTACGTTTACATTGACATGCCGAGTTTAATCATGAACTTATTTTTCTGTTTTTCTCCTTTCTCATAAAACTGTGTATATTTCGTGTGCAACATAGAATATATTACGAGACTTAGTTATTTGGAGTCTGGGATCATAAAACGTGTATTTCCATCGAAAACTGGAATTCCAAATTTTTCGCGATTACAATACTTTATACAATATTCATTCCCTTACTATATACGTATATATATATATATATATATATAAGTTAAGTATTGGCGAAAGCAAAATGTCAAAAAAGAGAAGAAGGAATAAGATGTAACACGT
>NW_027112107.1:3352-4228 GCF_000696795.3 Halyomorpha halys | reverse complement strand
GGAAGGAAACTTCGTTCTGAGGGTACTAGTCAGCTGGCACGAAGGGGGATAAGTACTGACTGGGTGCTAGCCGCAGAACCTTACGATAGGAGAGACGGTATAGGAAGGAGGGGAGATCCAGAGGAGACAGTTAAAATAAAGGACGTTATAGCGAGAGGAAGCAAGCGTTGCGACCGCTACTCACCAGAGCGCTCCACCTCGAGCCTCACCGAAGCTCTCAAATTTATAAATCAGTTCATTTTGTAAAAAGACATTGTCATTTTTGTATATTAATAATTTCTGTACATCCTATTTAGCAATACCTGTACAATGAATAATAAATGATAACGATGCAATGCACGAACCTATCTCAAGCAGACATGTACCGACCGCTTCTCGGTCACAGCCGCATGGACTAGGCCTATAAATAAGGGACTCAAAATCCCCCAATCCGATCGTAGATCCACCTCCTTTCCTGGGTCTAGTCATGACACAGGTGGAGTGTACACTGCTTGAGATAGAGAAGTTTATTGCCAATCTATGCTTGTAAAAGTAGTTATTTTGTACGTCCACCCAAGACGATGGCCTATATCCTCTCCTTCTCTCCAGCAATCTTAGTCCGTCGCTTCATCTCGGCAACTAAGATTGTAACCTATTTCCTAACGGTTACACTGGTCCATCCGCTTCATCTCGGCAACTAAGATTGTAACCTAATTCCTAACGGTTACACTGGTCCGTCCGCTTCATCTCGGCAACCAGTGTAATTTCCCGTCTCTCGGCTAGTGGTGATGGTGGTGGTGTGATGACTTCAAGCTCCTCACGGATTACTTTATTCCTGGCCCGTTGGAATGTGGTTCCTCTGACTATTCGCCGAAGGAGGGAATTCGGAAAGTTCTG
>NW_027112107.1:0-502 GCF_000696795.3 Halyomorpha halys | reverse complement strand
TACGCGTAAGACGTTGGGTTTCAGTAAATCAGCAGATACCATTATAATCTTTATTAATTCAAATGACACATCTATTTTTTTTTTCCAAAACCCCTACAAAATTTTAATGGCGTATTTATAAACAAAGAACTTTCTCCTTTTACTGTAGAACATCTACATTCTAAGGAGTCCTTCGGGGTGTATTATTTTTGTTGTCAGTATTTATAAAAGTGTATAATGTATTGGGGCACACATTATATCTGAATTTAACAAACTTAAATCTAATAAAATCTTAATCCTAATACTACGTGACCTTACGTAGTGTGTTGCCAACGCACCCGAGGGGGGGGGGAGCAGGTGTTTACGTGTTTAATAACGGATTCGTACAGTACTGAAGTGAATCGAAACATTTGATGTGTCGTCTTTTAATGAACTCCGGTACAGTTGGCAACCCCAACAATTGATGCAGCTCCGGTGGCCTCTTCCTCCTCCACGATGTTGTGCGTACGATTTTCCTCAACAT
>NW_027112106.1:8237-8552 GCF_000696795.3 Halyomorpha halys | reverse complement strand
AATTGCTTTTTGCTCAACACTGTTTTAAAGTATACTGTTATAATATTATTTTCAGGTCAGCCAACTGAATATCGTTAAGTTTTTGACACTCAGGTAATGTAATTTTTTCGTCAAAAATATATAGATAAGTGGTACAATTATAATAATCTACAAGCAGTTACATATAATTTCTTTTTGTACACTAAGGAAGATTTTTTTTGGTTAATTTCGGTTCAGTTAGCCTCTTACTTAATTTTATTATTACTTTTCTCATAGAGTATTTATCTTCTCATAATATATAGATTATAGAAACTCGGAGGACCATAAACTTTTCTA
>NW_027112106.1:4096-4677 GCF_000696795.3 Halyomorpha halys | reverse complement strand
CAAAGAAGAGTAAATTATATAATATATGAGTCCTAATAGACCTGTTTACGCTTAATAGTCCCCGAGATATAGTTTTTCAGAAAGCATAATTTTTCTAAATAATGAAAAATCAATATTTTGAGATTTTATTTTTGGAAATATAATGGAAACTACTACTCCAACCAAACCACAGAAGTGCATTAGCTCTCAAATAGAAAGCTGTAGCAGGAGTTAGGGTAGCAATTTAGAAGCACCCTAGGAAAATGTAATAATAAATTATTAGGGTATATTTTTAAGTTCAAAAAATTAGTCCATGAGACATTTGAGAACATTTTTGTTTGAGATTAATTCATACAAATATATAAAATCTCTCCTCAATAAAAATCAATTCAAAATAAGCTAGGGAATAATTCTAAAATAAAAATATACTAACTACTCGACTGTGACAGATCGTTATTTATTCTGTTACCGTATGAGTCTACCCTGTAGGGTCGGGAACCCCTGGGTTCACCCAGCCTTATAAAGAAGGTAGCCTTAATAAAGGGGAAATCTAGAAGTTGAGCGTGATTCTGACCAAATCTCCTTGCACAATCCTTGATCTC
>NW_027112106.1:0-467 GCF_000696795.3 Halyomorpha halys | reverse complement strand
TTTGATAGAACGTTATGTACATCAAGAAATATACTTCAGAGAAGTAATTAATAATTTTGCTAATCTGATGCCGTTGTAGTCGAATGTGTTAAGGTTTTACCTTAGCAACCTAGAAGCTGTAGCGGTGATGGCTCGATTCCCGCCTGAGCGGATTGATATTTATTTCATGGGAGCCCCAAGGAATAAAGGTTCGCCCGAAGTTTAAAAACTCGTCCTTCCCACTCACATCACATGTGGGCAGAGGGTAAAGAAAATGCTAATAAAAAAAAAAGTACGCAATTTTCCAACTTTTTTTTTGTTAATTTTCAAATATTAAATGAAATAATTATTTCGACTAAAACCCAAAGTCATTTAAAAAATAAATTCACTAATGATAAATAATTATCTATCACAGCCAGACTCCAGTTAGTAGCACAGTGCCTTATTACCGAGGTCTTATAAAAATAATTAATAGCTCTTACAATAGA
>NW_027112105.1:25914-28683 GCF_000696795.3 Halyomorpha halys | reverse complement strand
ATATAAAACAGTTGACAAAACATTAACTTCTATGAATTTTCGGGAGTAGTAGTTCTTTCCATTTCTTCTTCCATATATCCCTGTCCCTAGCAGCTCTCCACCAGAGGATCCTGCAATCCTCTTAAAGATATCGCTCCATCTTCTTCTTTGAAGTTCGTATGGAGTCCATCCTGTGGCGATTTTTGACTATCTGTCATCTTCGCATTGAAGGAGATGCCCTGCCCATTTCCATTTCCTTAATCTTGTCATCTTCAGTGGGTCAGTGAGTCTTGTTTCTTTCTGGATCCAAGCATTTTTTATTCAATCTCTTTACCTCACATTCACAATGCTTCTTCCAATATTGTTTTGCCACACCTGTAATTTCCTCTCTTGAGCTATAGTCAGCGACCACGCTTGGCATCCTTAAGTGACCACTGGGCTAATGCAACTATCGAAGAACTGCCTTCTAAGGTAAATACTAGTTTTTCCCTTCATTATTTGCCTGAGGGACCAATATTGTTTCCAGCCGAGTGCCAATCTCCTCTAGACCTCCTTTGCTCCTCTATCCGTGAATGATATTAACTGACCCAGATAAATGTTTGCCAGGAACGTGCCTGGAGTGATGGGAAAGTCAACAGTGAAGAGGATGTAGAGGACAGGACCCAGGACACTGCCTTGGGGAACCCCTGCCTCGATGGGGTAGATATTTTAGTACTCGGAACCACTACGAACTCGAAAGGAACGTTCTGAGAGGTAGGATAAGGTATAAGGTTTGGGGTAATGACCAGCCTTAGAGTATCACTCGTGCAGTAAACAGCACTCCTGTATCTCTTTCTCTTTTCAACTAGCAGCTAGCGAAAATTCCATAGAAATCTGTATAAATCACTCGGTTAATCTTGGTGAAACATTGAGTGCTTCATTTTATGAAACATTGTGGCCCTAGTTACTGTAATTCTCAGGGTAAAATTACAAGAAAACATTTAATATTGAAGAAATCGGTTGCTAAGTACCTTGGTTTACGGGGGTGTCTCTGGGGATCTCGAAGCAAAATTAATACGGTTAATTAATTGGTTTGTACGATTCATCTTTGGGGTCCCCAGGAACGCCACTGTCACCCGATTTTATGAAGAATTGAAGTGGCTTTACCTCCTTCCGTCGTAAATATTTTCTTGCTTCCTTCCTCTACCAAGTTATCCAATCCCCGCTGTCTATCGTACATCTCTGATATCCTTCAATTTAAATCCTCAGTGCATTCCTCCAATACCCGCTCACGGCCTTCAAACTTATATGTAAGTGCCCATCGAACCGCAGACTTTGGTAGATCTTTCCTCATCCCTATGGAATTATATTCCCTCCTTCATTTGTAGTTCTAATACCCTTCCAACCTTCAAATTCTGTATCTTCGATCACCTTCTGTTTACCCAATTCCGGAAGAATAACAATTGAATGTTTCAAACAAAGTTTATATATTTTCTGTTGTCAGTGTTACAAGAATAAACTAAGTTTAGAAAATTTAGTTTATTCTTGTAAATATGTATATTAGCACAAATTGTACCTTTCCATTTATTATTTTTAGTTTAATTACATTTGATTTTGTTTTCTATTATTTATTATCAGAAGTGTTTGTCATCTTATGTTTTATGATGGATTTATGACATATGGTTTAACTTTCTTTGTTCTATTCTTATTTTATATTCTCTTAATTATTGCTGTTCATTTTAATCTTTTCAAATTCATTACTTTATTATGTTTCATAATTTCATTCTTATTTTGTATTTCACTCTAAGGCTCTAAAGCCTAATTCTGACCCCTGTATGTTATTCTAAAGGGATCAATCCCATAATAAATAAAGATTATTGTTATTATTATTATTAATATGGATTTGAGCTTAAAAAGCAATCCGGCATGCCATACCCGGTCAAAAGCTTGTGCTATGTCCAGAAAGGCACCCGAGCAGTATTGTTTCTTTTCAAGAGCTGAAGAGATATAGTCAAGGACTCTGAGGCCTTATTGAACTTTGGAGTGCCTAAAGCGGAATCCAAATTGAAGTGCGAGTTAACGAACGCTATAGTATTTAACAGCTATTATTATAAACAGACTATCATTATAAACTATATAGTATAAACTATAGACATCTGGCACATTTCGACAAACACTGACTTTAGAGGAAGTGACCTTTCCTTAGCATTCTATACCAATGTAAAAAAGCAAGGATTGACACTTAGGCAGGTACAAGCTGTCATCTCACAATGGACTTGCATCAGTCTAACTATTTTATGTTTAACATATGTAACTCAGTTGTCACGAGTCCTTAGGTTATTCCAATTTCTTGGAAGGCTGGCCACCCTGTTTTTATTCATGCCTTCCCCTCCCAGATATTTACTTCTAATTTCATAGGCTCTCTAGGCTCCGCCTAATTTCCTAAATTATCTGATTGGTCCAAACCCCTTCTCCTATTTCACTATTCTTCCTACCCCCTCTTCTCAAGTGTTCATATATATTTCCTAGACTAGATAGCTAAGAAGAAGAAGATAGAGACTGAGTAACAGTAACATGTAGTTCTTGTAAATATGTTAGAATAAAGTCATTTTAGTCTTCACTGATTTTTGTGTTATGTAACTGGCGTTCCGAACTAAAACGGTTTTTTGAGGGAGAAATTCACTAATCCTAGGTAATCTCGTCTCATTTAAACTGTCTTAACCCTAAGAAGATTGAAGAAATTCAGCTGGAAGAACTCACTCAGTACGAGGTATTTTGACTGTCGAATATTGGCTCACTCATCCGAGGTAC
>NW_027112105.1:23720-24844 GCF_000696795.3 Halyomorpha halys | reverse complement strand
GTAGCGTGAGTGCTTCTCTAGCAGCTCGATCAGCCAGTTCGTTTCCTGTGATTACCACGTGGCTCGGTACCCACATAAATTGTACTGATATGCCCAGATTTATTAGGGTGGTTATATAGTAATGGATCTTAGAAATTTTGGGGTGTTTAGGGTACATGTAATCTATGGCTTTTAGTGAGCTTAGTGAATCAGTTACTATTATGATGTTGTTTTGGTTCGAAGACAAACAGAAATATAATGCTGCGGCTATTGCATTTAGTTCAGCTGTGAATATATCACATAGTTTGTGTAGTTTGATTTTGTGCGTGGAATTGTTGGTAACAAAAACTGATGATGTTGACTGTTCTGACTTCGATCCGTCTGTGAAGATTGTAAAGGCTGTCGGCATGTTTTGGATAAGGCGAGAAAAATGAGCTTTGTATCGAGAATGTTCAGTGTTGTGCTTACAGTATTTAGAGAGTTCCAGTAATAGTTTTAGGTCGTTGATGGGTCCAGGGTGGATGGTCATTTTCCGATTGATTAATGTTTAAGGTTTTAAGAAAGGAGATGGTCGTGGCGATTTTTTCTGATAGTGAAAGAGTTGAATTTTGTTTTTTCTTGAAAAATATTGGAAAACTTTCTATTGAATACATATTTATGGGTCGGATGTTCTGTCTGTGGGTACAATTTTGAAGTGTAGCCTATGGCTAATTTTAATCTTCTAAATAAAAGAGGCGATTGTCCAGATTCAGCGCATAGGCTAAGAATAGGGCTTGTTCGAAATGCTCCGGTCGCGATTCGGATTCAGGTGTGATGGATCGTATCCAGCTTAACAAGCACTTGGGAACGAGCCAATCAATAGACGAATGATCTGTAGTCCATTTTTGAACGTATTAATGCCTTATAAAGTATGAGTAAGCTAGTTCTATCGGCACCCCAAGAGGTGTAGCTTAGTGGGCGAAGGATGTTTAGTTTTTTGGTACAGTTCGTTTTTAGTGTACAGATGTGATGTTGCCACGTCAGTCTTTTGTCAAATGTTTTTTTTTTTTTTTATTGTTTATTTATTGTAATTTACAACTGTACAAAATAATACAATAGGTAAATATGTAGTATGTTTCATATACACTTGAAAATCTTGGGAAGGA
>NW_027112105.1:19193-21510 GCF_000696795.3 Halyomorpha halys | reverse complement strand
CTAATTCATTTATAGCTAAAGAAAAAAGAGTTGGACTGAGTACACATCCTTGAGGTACACCATTAATCTGTCTGTATCCCTGTGAGAGTTCGTTTCCAATTTGTACCCTAAAATGTCGATTTTCAAGAAATTGTTTGATAAATTGGAACATTTGGCCCGTGATTCCTATAGAGGACAACTTTCGTAGTATGATGGCATGGTTAATGTTGTCAAATGCCTTTAGCATGTCAAAGAAGACAGCTATCATTTGTTGTCCGTTAATAAACGCATATTGAGCCTCTGTTTCCAATGCTATCAAGTGGTCTACTGTAGATCGATCTTTCGAAATCCTGATTGGAATGGTTGTATTAGGCCATTTTTTTCTATAATGCACATCAATCTTTTATTGACCATTCTTTCTATTATTTTGCATATACAGCTTGTGAGAAAAATTGGGCGATAGCTGGATGGGATGAGCTTATCTTTTCCGGCTTTTAGAATCGGAATGACTATTGAATCGCGCCAAATATTTGGTAGTTTTCCGGTTGACCAAACGTGATTATAGTAGTCAAGTAACCATTTTTTTGTTTCATTTGGAAGTCTTTTAATCATCTCGTAATGTATATTGTCAGGGCCAGGAGAGGACCCCTTTACAGTGTTTAGTATGTTATCGAGTTCCCACATTGTAAACTGTAGGTTGTAGTATGAGGTTACGTCTGTATTATTTTGGAATTCTGTTTGTTATGGAGTGCTATTTTGGCGGGAGTTATATAGTTTGGAAAGGTAGTCTGCAAATGCATTTGAAATAATTAATTGGTCATCAGAGAACCGTCCGTTGACTAGTAAGGTCGGGCGGGGATAGAACGGTTTGGACGAGAGTTTTCAAATTTTGTTCCAAACGATGGTAGAACTTGTAGTGGCGTTTATACTACTGACTAATTTTTTCCAACTTTCGGTTTTAGATTGGTTAAAAGTTCTCCTACACAGTGCTCTCTGTTTTTTATACTCTATTAGGTTATCGGTTGTCATTGACCTTTGGAATTTTTTGTATGCCCTTCGACGATTTTTAATGGCTTCCTTGCACTTGTCATTAAGCCATGGGACAGATGGTCTTTTTGGCAATCCAGATGTCATCGGTATTGATGCTTTAGCCGCTTGTAAGATGGTGTTATTGATTGCCTCACATCCCTCCTCAACACTCATATCACGTGGAGATCCCTGTGGTGGAATAGCCAGGAACGTATATTGGAGCCAGTCAGCTTTGTCTAGCAACCATCTAGGTTTAGTTCGGCATATAGGATTTAAATTTGTGAATTTTATTAATATTGGGAAGTGGTCACTACTGTGTAAATCGGGAAGAACGGTCCAGTCTAGATTATTGTATAGCGTGGAGCTGGAGAAAGATAAGTCGAGAGCTGAAAATGATCTATAACTAGAGCTGAGAAAAGTTGGTTGAGTACTATTTAGGAGGAGTAGATCGGATAGTTCTAGAAAGTTTCCAATCATTTTTCCTCGTGTATTTAGATATTTTGAACCCCATAGAGGATGGTGGCCGTTCATATCTCCGACAAGGAGAACAGGGCGGGGTAATTGATTAAGTATGTCCAAGAGATGCTGAATTTCTATTGACCGATCCTAAGGTAAGTACATATTACATACTGAAAAGGTGATATTTAAATGTATTTTAGCAGCTACTGCTTGCAGATGAGTGTTTAGAGGTATAGATTCGGAATATACAGATTGGTTTATGGCAAGAAGAACACCATGGTGACCATGGTTTGGGTTAGGGCCATCTTTTTTATAGATTTCAAAAATTTTTAGAGTTGTGTTTTCATGATTTAAAAGATTGGTTTCTTGAAGAGCTATGCAGAACGGTTTAAAATCTTGGATTAAAATTTTCAGGTCATTAAAATGGGTTTTAAATCCATTACAGTTCCATTGAATGAAAGACATATTTAGGAAGTAAAATTAAATTAAAATAAAGTGTTATGCATATACATATACATACACACAAACACACACACACACACACACACAAAAAAAATCTGCTAAAGTTGCATACTCTTTGTCACGCCTCATGCCAAACCTCGGGCATAGCGCTTTTCGAACTGTTTCCTACGAAGCGGTGTGTGTGATAGCCCGAATGCCACCTGTGGAACTCCTTGTTCAAGAAAGAAGCAGGCACTATGGACGACGCTCGCACTTTTCCAGAGAAGAAGAGCGAAAAATAACGATCGACCAGTGGCAGCAGCGTTGGGAGGCTGCAGATTCCGGGAGGTGGACTCACAGGTTAATACCCGATGTGGGCAAGTGGTATGGTCGCCAGCATGGTGAGGTT
>NW_027112105.1:13444-13923 GCF_000696795.3 Halyomorpha halys | reverse complement strand
AACATACATACACATTAGTTGTTCTTTGCTCCTCTCTCTCCACTCTGCTTCCGGTTCGGAGATCTATTCCTAGTTCTACTCCTAGTTCTCCTATCCTTAACTAGAGTCCATTGACCGAGAGAGTCACCTGGGCAAGTCTTGGGAGAGGAGAGTTCGTTAGGGACTGTTTTTTCCAGAGCTGAAGAGTCCGGATCCGTGGAACGAATATCTATCTGCTTACAAGTTGTAAGCGGTGGGTTAGTAGGAGGGGAAGGGTTGGGGACCGGAGGAATAGGAAAGTTAGGTATGGGGATAGTTGTAGAGGGAGGTATGGAAGAGAGAGAGAGAGGAGTGGTGAGGGGGAGAGGAGTGGGAGAGCCGTTTTTATCATTATCTCTATAATTGTGATGGTTAATTTATTTTTTCTAATGATTTTTTAAAAATAAAAACTTTTTCATTTAGTTCATCGGTCTGTACACTAACACTAACTCTTTTCTGGT
>NW_027112105.1:9942-10249 GCF_000696795.3 Halyomorpha halys | reverse complement strand
ATGACACCTAGTACCGAAGAATTAGGGTCTTCTTCACAAATCGGAAAATTAGGGAACCAGAAAAAGAACTGAAACAACTTAGTAACACCGACCATTTTATAAACCCAGAAATAGGAAGTTTGGATATCATAGAGCAAAAAAATAATAAATTATCCAACAGTATAATCAAAATAGAACCAGTAGTAAACAATAAAATACAGTAAATAAATACAGTCCTGCACTATGAAACTACATCTGAAATTTCTACATAAATTAGTAATCTATTTAAACCTACTTTTGTATGGAACGTAGTTTCAAGTCTTAATGA
>NW_027112105.1:0-5967 GCF_000696795.3 Halyomorpha halys | reverse complement strand
AAAAAGAGGAAAATGTAAACCAGCATCCTATGCAACCTATCCTTACCCAAGAGCCAAATTATTCTGCTGCTTTTAATGGAAGTGCCCAAGCCTGGTTTAATGAAATTCAAAATTCTTGATTGTAATATAATATAAGCAACAATAAAATATAATATATAAATATAAGCAACAATATTCCGATATTACTTTATCGAAATATCTATATTATGTTGAAAATAACTAAAATACCATATAGTGATATTAAAATAGGAATATCGATATTTTATTGTGATAATTACATATTTATGTCGATATTTTATATTGTTATAATATCGATATGAAAGAATTTGAAACAATATTCCGATATTATTTCATTGAAATATCGATACTTTTTTAAAAATGACTAAAATATCATATAGAGATTTTAAAATGGTAATATCGATATTTCTATAAAATAAAATATCGAAAGGAACATGAATTTATCAATTTAAAATATTTAAAAACTATTTTTATGCTTTTTATAAATTTCCTTAATTTTAAAACCAAATATCGATATTTCGATAATAAAATATCGGAATAGTTTTTCTAATCTTCTATATCGATATTCAAAACAATGTCAAATATCGAAAGGAATGATGATTAATTCAATTTAAAATAACGAAAAAGTATTTTTCTGCTGTTTATAAAATTTTCTTACTCTTTTTAAATGAAATATCGATATTTCTATAAAAATAAATATCAAAAAATCGTTGCTAATCATCCAAATCGATATTATCAGCAATGTTAAATACATAAATGAATACATAAATATGAAATCATCAAAATAATATATCGAAATACCTTTTTTTAGCTTTTAATAAAATGTTATAGTCTTCTTTCATAAAATATCGATATTTCTATAAAATAAAATATCGTTTCTATGATTTTATACCGATATTAATAAAAATGTAAAATATCGAAAGGAACATGAATTTAACAATTCAAAATATTTAAAAACTATTTTTATAAAATTTCCTTAATTTTAAAACCAAATATCGATATTTCGATGTTAAAATATCGGAATAGTTTTTCTAAACTTCCATATTGACATTAGTAACAATTTCGAATATCGAAAGGAATATGAAATTATAAAAATAAATTTTTTTTAGTATTTCATAAATTTTATAGTTTTCTTTCATAAAATATCGATAAATGATGAAATATCGTTTCTCATCTTCGATATCTATATTAATAAAAATGTAAAATATGGAAAGGAACATGAATTTATCAATTTAAAATATCGAAAAACTATTTTTATGCTTTTTATAATATTTTCTTATTCTTTTTAAGCCAAATATCGATATTTACATTAAAAAATATCGAAATATCGCTTCTAATATTTGATATCGATATTAATAACAATGTAAAATCTTCAATATTTCTATAAAAATAAATATCGTTGCTAATCATCGATATCAATATTAATAACAATGTAATATATTGAAAAGAGCATGAATTTATCAATTTAAAAAATAGAAAAACAATTTTTATGCTGTTTCATATTTTTGATATCGATATTAATAGCAATGTAAAACAAATATCAATATTTCGATGGAAAGATATCGAAATAATATCAACAATGTTAAATATCGAAATTAATATGAAATTATCAAAATAAAATATCGAAATTCCTTATTTTAGCTTTTCATAAAGTGTCAAAGTTTTCTTTCATAAAATATCGAAATATTGGTTCTAATACTCGATATCAATATTAAAGACAATGTAAAATATCGAAAGGAACATGAATTTATCAATTTAAAATGTTGAAAAACTATTTTCATGCATTTTATAAAATTTCCTTAATTTTAAAACCAAACATCGATATTTCTATTAAAAAGTATCGAAATATGGATATCGATATTTTCATCAATGTTAAATACCGAAATGAATATGAAATAATAAAAATAAAATATCGGCATACCTTATTTTAGCTGTTCATAAAATGTTACAGTTTTCTTTCATAAAATATTGATATTTTTATCAAATAAAATATCTAAATACCATTTCTAATCTTCGATATCGATATTAATTACTATGTCAAATATCGAAAAGAACATGAATTTATCAATTTAAAATGTTGAAAAACTATTTTATGCTTTTTATAAAATTTCCTTAATTTTTTAACCAAATATCGATATTTCTAATAAAAAAAATATTGAAATATCGATATCTATATTGTTAACAATGTTATATATCGAAATGAATATGAAATCATAAAAATAAAATATTAGTATACCGATATTAATATCGATATTTCAATAAAATAAAATTAGAATACTGTTTCAATTATAGATATTGATATTAATAACATTATCAATGATCGAATGGATTTTATATTATTGAAACAATATATCGATCTTTTGATACAATAATATCGGAATATTGTTGCTAATGTTAGAAATTAATAATTATAAAAATGTGAAATATTGAAATGAATAGGACATTATCAATATTAAATATCGAAATACTATTATTAACATTTTCTTTAGCAAAATATTGATATTTGGATTAAATAATATCGGAATATCTTCGCCATAGTATATTTTGGCTCGAATATTTATATAATATATGACCATAGTTATACATTTTTAGATAACACATTTCTTTTATTCATCTCTACTTTTAAGTTGCGACCTTCGATATTCCGATATTATCGGTTACTGGATATCGATATCGAAATATCGGATATCGGGGACAAAATATCGATATCGATATCCCATCCCTAGCAGATAGAAGTGAGAGCGCATGCTAGGTGGGGAGTAGGCGGAGCTAGGCCTGGTGGGACACTATTACTTAATCCCTCTAGAGATTACAAAGATAAAACAGCTCCAATTTACCAGAAATTGCGAAAATATATTTTCTTATAAAAATCTTTTGCCTCGTCCGATTTCAACCAAAATTCGTAATCGATTTCTGTAGTGCCTCGTGACTACACTTACGTCCAAAATTGTTTCAATTGGTCCACTATTGCCGATTTTATACACGTTTAACTTGGAGACGATGTGACACAATCTCCAGGCACAGATAGAACTCACTATAGATATATAACAAAAGAAATGGTAATATATATACCAAAAGAAATACCATTTCTTATATTTTGTGTTTATTTATATTAAAACAGCCCCTGAAACGTTTTTTCTATTGACAAATAATAAACAAATCGAAGTTTCCACTATTCAACAATAATAGAATTTTAATGTCCACTAACCAACCATTTGAACACTTTTGAAAAAAAAATTAAAATTAGAATCTAATTTTGTATTTCTAGCATAAGTGAATTTACTAAGGAGATGTTGGTTGGTCAAAATAAGAAATGTTTAATTTAATAGTACTAATACATAAGCCACAATTCACAATCCAGGGTCATTCACCGTAATTACTGATCGATGAGCTTTTCAAATATATTGATTAGATAATCTTAGAATATAGAAAAGGTAGCTAGATTAAGATTGCAGAATCGGTTTATAGTAGACTATAATCCTACTTTCTCTTTATTTCATATACAAGCTTCAATTTCATTAAGCTAAACTTTCTATATCTACTTTTTTTCAAGATACCTAGTTCTTTTTATTTTTTTTTATATATCTTATATTGAAATTAACAAAAACATATTGAGATAAACATTCAAATAGTAGAAAAAAATTGTACAACTTATTTCAATTCTCTTTGTTCGTATTTATGTTTACGTATATCGATCAAACCTCTGTTTAAGAATCTTTATTACACAATAAATGGAACTTATCTTATTTAAATTAGTTTTGTAATTTCAAGTTAAGTATGAAGTGATATAATACTAATAATGGGATTAGCTTGTAAATGCTTTTGTATTATGGTTCTGATTTTTCTAACGAAAATAACTGGAGAATGTCAGTTACATTATATTAGGTAACAATCTGCATGTATAATTAACGGATTGCTTTGTATTCAATTATTACCAATTAATCTATTAGTTCAATATAAAGAACATACCGCTGAGAGGTTGAGGTGGCTTTCTCACAACTTCTTGCCTAGGTCCGGTGTACTCATGCCACCTGTAGGTACTCCGGTATTCAGAGTGTAACTGAAACATATTATTCATAACTTAGGATTAAAAAAAATAAATTAAATGCATTCCAACAAATAAAGAAATCATTCATGAGTTATATCTAATTTGAATAGATTAGCTCTCAAAAATCTCTTTGAAGGAGCTCTACATAGCTTCCTCACTATTTCTATTGGTTACATTCGGAAGAGTTGCTAAGAGACCTTCCCCATGCATCACCCCTTCAGCTAATGGTGTCGGTTCGGAATGTTCCAAGTTGTTTTCTATAGAGAATTCCGCGACACTATAGAAATTTACTACGATTTGATTGAATTTTCTACTGACTTTCGATTGGAGTAGCTTAAACACAATGATTTTTTTAAACATGAGCTGGAGTACCTCTTTTTAAGAATCGGGTAAATGCTTAAAAAGATTCATATCGAGATCACCTGGTCTAAGTGGAACATTGATAATAATCTTCAATAAAACCAAACTTTTTGTTGGTTAGATTCATTTTTAACTTATAGTTTTTCTTGTCATAGATGCACCTCGGCCTTATTGTGACTAGCTGTGCATCACGAATTCGTGAATCAGGTATAAATAAATACTCAGCAGTGTCTCCTTGAAATATACAAGATTTATTTACAATTCGTGCATAATTATTTACAATTTATTAAGATTGCTAAGGATTATTTTGTTTTCCCAATTTACTTATTCAAAGAGAGAGAAAGAAATTTATTTATTCATGCTACCCAAATACATCGGGTTGCCACATTACACAGCATACTGATCAATCCGTGATCGGACATATATAAATTACATATTTTTATACGATATAATATAATAAGGTAGTAAAAGGTAAGACACAACACGAATTACTTTTCTTTCTTACACAGTAATGTACTACTAATTCACATTTTATTTCTGTTCTTTTAGAGGGTTCGGAAAAAAAAAAATAATAATATAATAGAAATACAGTTCTCTCTTAGACTTCGAACAGTGAGGATCTTTTTATTCGCGGTCTCCCTTTGACGAGAAACAATAGACCTATTGTTTGCCACATTTCTGCTCAAGACTGTCATCAACAGCTAAGCCCTCTTACCTATTTACTTTTATATTTTCTTTATATACTTGATGCATGTATTACTATTAATAACTAGAATCACCATTTAATTAATCTAAATTAGTATATATACATATTTAGTTAACTCTAGTACTTACGTAACATTACTTTCAAATATTAATTTTAATTACTTTAAAATTTTAATTTTTATTTATATTCCTATTTTAGTTTATTTTATAACATAAGCAACACATGGGGGATCCTCCGGACCCCCACGAACTGTCTAACCCAGGGACTAAAATCCGCGGAAGAATTAAACATTCCCCTGACAAAATTAGTCCCCAAAGAGCAGAAAATATGCCGACGTATTTAATAACTAAAAGAACAGATCAAGGGGACTTTAAAAAAATTTCTCCATTTTTTATTCACAAAGTCATAACCAACTTGGTGGGAAATGTTAAAACAGTGAAAAAATTGAGAGATGGCTCTTTATTAATACAAACAACAAATAGTCAACAGTCAACAAAACTACTATCTTACACAGACTTTGGTGGACAAATCCCAGTTCAAATAACACCGCATAATACTCTCAACCATAGTAAGGGTCTTATCCGATATTATGATTTTCAATATATGGAAATAGAGGATATAATATTAACGCATAATTATTTAATAACTTTTCCCTACCCCACAACCTCCAGAAACTTTACAAATTGGGTATGAAATTATTAGAGTACAGCCCTATTATCCAAACCCATTAGGATGTTTTAATTGCCTTGGATTTAATCACCCTACGGCACAATGTAAGAAGCAGTCGGTGTGTGTACAATGCAGTCAAAGTAGACATTGTGAAGATATGCGATGT
>NW_027112104.1:68954-69351 GCF_000696795.3 Halyomorpha halys | reverse complement strand
TAATGATAAACGACGGCAAAGCATATGGAAAACCAGAACCTCGGGGCTACTGAAAATGGAACATGAAAAATACGGCAGCAACAATATTGTTACTATATGGTCACAGCCCAGTCTCAGGGAGAGCTAAATCTGCAGAGCACTAAAGGATGCATCGAAGAACGGAAAAAGCCATCATCAATACGTTGGAAATGCAGTGCGGTGGGACATAATTTGGCGTCTTTGGCGGACAGAACAGATTGGGGTTGACCGGTTCTTTATACGCTGTACGATGATGACAGAAACTATCCGTGATGCGGAACGTCAAAAGGAGGTGACCCTAGCATATAACAAGGGGAAGACCAATCATAGAAGGCTGAACGAAACACTACAGGCGTTGCGCCGTCGATACTTCTGGTGG
>NW_027112104.1:62798-63808 GCF_000696795.3 Halyomorpha halys | reverse complement strand
GCTAGTTAATTTTATCGATAAAGTTGCTGTAACATCCCAATGATACCCGGGCCAAGAGGAAAAAACCCAATGAACCAAAAACAAAGAAAAATATTTTTTTATTATGCATAATAAGTCCACAATAATCACACCTGTTCGCCTAAATCTTGGTGGTAGCCAACCCAGTAAAACCTCCACCACAGCTTCTCTAACGTTTTCCGTACTCCAAAATAACATCCTGAAGCGCCACCGTGATTCTCGTCGAATACGTTTTGTCTACTCGATACTGGTAGAATTATCTGCATTCTCTTCTCTTTTCTATTTTCACTTTCCCAAGTTCGTCTCAACAACCCTTTTTTTACGACCAGAGAATCCCACTGAGCCCAATAACACTTTGAAGCTTGGCTTTTCTCTGAAATATCTTTCCACTCTGGGCGGCTTCCTTGAACCTCACAATCGGTCCAATATACTCGTCCTTGGGGAGGAGGAGGTGCCAGGAGTTCCGCGGCACTTTTTCGTTTTTTTCGTCTTCCTGTATCATAAATATGTCCTCATCTGGGGCCCATCGTCCTCCTCCGAACACTTTTTTCAGCCTATCCTTAACTATGGACCATGGTGTTTCTTCATCCGCCTGAATACGGTTTAAGATACTCCTTTTTATTTTGCATTCCAAGCTTGCCTTCAGTGAGTCAGCATCTTCTTTATTTTGTAGCTCTTCCGCCACCTTAGTTTCTATTCTTGATATCAGTTGGTCACCTCCTTTGAGAAAACGGTTCAACTCACCAATTCCTCCAGTAAACCTTTCTAAATCTGAAATGGCATTCCGCAGGTTCTTTGAGGTTTCTGTTCGAATTTTTATCGATTCGATAGCATTTATTTGCTCTTCAGTCAATATCATGCTTAAATACTTATTTAAAATTACGATGTTTATTTAGAAAAACAATTCAAAGAGAGAGAAAAACAGTTTTTTTATTTTTCAAATTTAAAAAACATAAGTTTCAACCTATGCACTCATCCCGGTTTTCGGTACC
>NW_027112104.1:59638-60071 GCF_000696795.3 Halyomorpha halys | reverse complement strand
AACATCAAACGAGGTTATATACTTTTTTATAAAATTATTTTGATAGGTAAATATTAAGATAATTATATATATTGCTAATTATTAATATTAGGTCTGTGAACTGATTCAATGGGCCATTATTCTGTGTGGGACAGACTTAACCCCTCGCCTAGATCAGACCTCGTTAATAGCAGAGAGGCCCAAGGGGATAACCGCCCCCAGGGCAGCCGGGCTCTCTGTCCCCAAAAGAGGCTTGGGAAGACGAACACATGAGCCTCAACTAAGTAGTGCAGATTTTGCACTAGGCTATTTATTCAAACTGTTAAGCAGATTATCCGACTTAGCGCTTTCCGCAGCTTCCAATTAGATCACCCCTTCAACTGATCCTAATGAAGAATCTTGACTTATTTATGTGTCTCTGAACTCTCCTCTTCAATTACTTGGTCCCAATGCC
>NW_027112104.1:51724-56671 GCF_000696795.3 Halyomorpha halys | reverse complement strand
ACCATTCGTGATAGGCACATCGCGAATAATCCGAATCAGGAGCGAGACGACAAGGAAGCAGCTATACTCTCACTGAAAGCCACCCTCCTACAACTAAAGTAGTTTGGGAATTAAAGTAGACTGTAATGTATATTGAGAACTGAAACCTAAGAAAAGTAATTGAAGCTTGACCGACTGAGGAAATACCAAGAGGCAGATCCTGGATGTGACTCATTGAATATGTAAACAGGAAATATTTATATTAATATTAATTAGTTTTCTTTAAGGAAGGCCCTATATTTTCTGATTTTTTTTTCTACTGGAATAGTGACTTCATACTTTAAACATTTTTTCTTAATTTCAGATCAATAATACATACATCATTTCCAAGTCGTCCGTCCATCTTTATCAATTTTCTTTAGTAGTTACATAGTGTAGTTCATTGTTCGTTGATTATTTTTATGCCTATTAATCATTGCGTTTAAAGATTATTAATTTTAGAACTCCCAACTTGAAAAATACCCAAAATTGTTTTTTACATATTACATAAAACGGCGATAATTGTTCATATCTTCTCCTATTGTCGATATTTTTTTCGTTCTTATGTTTTTCTTTCATTATAAGTTTTTGCATTTATGTTTTTAAGATATTTTTCCAAATTCACTTTTTTTAAACAGTGACTATTACATAAAAAAAGCGAATAATTTCAAACAGAAATTGTATTAAAAGTTTGAGAAAAAAAAAATGATCTCTAAACAAATAATTTAGAAACATAGAAAAAATTAAGAGTAAACAAAACGAATTTTGACTATTTTGCAGTAAAGTTAATAATAAAATTTAAATACGTGGATAAAGTTAATAAGCAATGAGCTATATAGTAAATAGTTTTAGGAAATAGGCTTGAAGTATGACATACAGACCGTAACATCATAAAGACGATTCTACTATTTTTACGACACTACGACTGCATTTCTTTAGCAAAATAAGAGTATTATTTATTAATTTTATGCAATTATAATTTCTAATATAGTTTCAAAATAAAAATAAAATAATTATGGAAAAATGAAAATTAGAGTTATTGTCAAACGGTCACTTCACTGAGAATCAGTTGAGCTGAACTGCAAAAGAATGAATGGTTGATCACATAAAAGCAACAATATTATCAGAAACGGCTTTAAGGAGGTTCATTGAGTTCTCTTGTCGTTTATGTTCAGATTGAGGAGGAAGAGTATATTTGTAATAGAGCTTTGGGTGCGACGAATGCATTTATATCGACTGATTAACCGAACTTCTATCATTCCGGCCAGGGTGAATTCGTATTATAGAATGAATTATAATTCTTTTTATTTGTTAGTTTTAATCACATTACTACCAAAATGTTCTGAAGAAATGTATAAACATCGCCTATATTTATGTTCTTCTCTGTTTGACAGAAGAGGTGTATATTTTAAATAATTTGTGTATACACGATGCAAAAAGCATATTACATATATATGGTGTTAGTACTAAATTATTACAATGTTGTGTAATGTACAATGAAATAGAGAGAAAAATACAATATGAAGAAGATGGTCAGGGTTGGGGTCAAAAAAGAACAAATACTAACTATTTAATGCCCAACGTTTCGCCCCACTCAACAGGGCGGTTCAAAGTGACATTCAATTTGCAAAGGAGAATCATTTTTGACAAAAATCAGACATGCTATGGTACAATAAAATACAATAGAATAGAATAGGAAGAACATAATATAAAACAAGGAGAGGTGAAGGTTGTTTTATATTTGCTTGTGCTTACTCTATATATTACCAATCTAGGTTGTCGGTGAACGCTTTAAGTTATTTCTTGTATTTTTTATACAATATTGGTTCGGGTAAAGCACATGAGTTCCCTTGCAGTAGCAATGATATCAACAAACTATATATTTTTTTGTCATATATCTAACATTCATAAACTAGGTATTGAAAAGTTTGTGGAATTCTTTTGTCGCACTTACATGCGTTTGAGTTTTGTAAGTGAAATCTCATTAAGTATTGGTTAGTCGATCCGTGTTCTGTAAGGGATAGAGTCAGTTTATAATGGGTACTTTTAGTTATGTTGTAGTTTTGTGAGCTAATGTTCGGATTGTATTTGTGAGAACGTCGTCCTGTGGTAGACTGTTGCCATTGTCTGTTCCACTCTTCGATTGAGTAGGTTAGTAAGGATTTTTTTACGTAAGAGATAGGGACTAAGCTATATTACTAAGGCAGTTGATTATCAAAGGCTACTGTCTTTGCGTGTGTGTGTCTTTCGTTATCTACAATACCACCGTGTACTTTTACCCAAAGATATCAAGTTTTTATTCCATGGTTCATTATTTCGATGAAGTTATAACGAATTTGTAGTGTAAGTGGGTTTTGATATTTTTATTGAATAAATAACTATTTTGTTGTCAGTATAAATATTGAATATAGTTTTTGTGATATTAGTTTGTCTTAATATGAAACCGGTAGCTTTTATTACTGCCATTTTTCTGCTTGAATAGTTGAGCAGTTCCGATCGAAAGTCCTTTATAGTAATTGTTGTTGCTTCCTGTGGTAAAGGTGCAGCCTGCGTTTTACTAATTACGAAAATAACTACTAAAATATGATTGGTGGAAAAAATAATAAATAACCATAATTTTATATCCACAGATCAGCTTTTAGTTCTGACCATTTAGACTGTGTACTCTTCAAAGACACAAGCTTTTTTGCACTGCATAGGTTGCGAAATGAATAAAAGATAATGACAATGAAAATTTGATGAATTACAACAGTAGGCTTTATTTATTATTGTTGAACTGTTTTATAACAGCCTTGCTAACTGTTCAGAAGCCATTAAGAATACCACCCAGTCAGCTGCACTTTTAGGAACTAATGAAATACATACATACTACCGGTGTGAAGATAAGTTGGTTACCTCTCAGCGACCTGAGGGAAAGCCCTATGACAAATACCTGCAATCGGGAAAGGCGGTACTTGCCAAGAAAGGGAGAAAAACAAAATCTACAACTCAGAGAAGGGGAAATAGAGGCGTGATTTTTCCCGATTTGATATAAGGCCCAGTAAATCCTTGGCCCTGTCAAAGAGTTCCTGAAAGACTCCCTCACTTAGTTTCCGAGCCATTATATTTATAGAAGTGTTTGTATTTATGTGGATTATTTTATGTCAATAAAAATGATTTATACGAGTTGTTGGAAGAGTCAGCTATTCATTAAATAGCAGGCTGTGCGGTTTGTGGTCTGCGTTTCTCTGGGCTATAGTCAGTGAAATTTTAGATGTTGCCGAACAACATCAAATCTCAAAGTTGAACTTTGATCATATAATATTTTTCTACCAATCATATAAAACATATTCTTTTTAAATATAATTGAATGAAATATTTCAGTGACATGTATTGAAAAATATTGTTGTCGAAAAAAAAATCGGTTCAAGCCAATTACAACAAAGTTTCGCACCAATTAGACCTGCATGGCCCTGAAACTCAAATATCTCGATTTATGTCATTAGAGCTTTTTCCGTCCTGTAGTCATATACCGCTGTCAACAATGAAACGTTGAAAAAAAATAAAAACAAAGTCAGTATAATTTTTTATTCATTGCAGTACCCGATAATGTGATACCTATTAAAAGTATGAATCCCGGAATTTAAAAAAGTAAAAAGTTTTAACTGGTGTATGATTCTTAAAGAATATTAGGATCAAATTTTATACATCACCGTATTGCCACACTACGCTTTTCAAACTTGTCAATAACCTATTTTCTAATAATGGCGCGATACTATGGTAAATTAGGATTATATATCATTTAGTTAACCATCTCATAATTATATTGCAATTAAATTATTTTGGATGCACAGTCATCAATAAGAAGCATACCTAATGAAAATTCATTTTCAACAACTTGAAATTTAATCAGAAGTGATATTAAGAAAGAAATCCACTAACTATACTGTAATTACTATAAACTATAAACAATACTAGGTGATAATAAAAACAAAATTAAATAGAAATCGAAAAAAAAAATTAGAAGAATTGTATCATTATACCCATAAAACAATCAGAAAGAAGAGTATATGATACATTTATAATCAAAAAGTATTGTCTATTCAGACATTTATAGCAAAAAAGATGGTATTTACTTTTCAATATTTCATAAAAGGAATTATCCAATTAGCTTTCCTCAAAAAACAAGTTTTGTCGTCTCCAAGCCCGTCTAGTTACAATAAAAAAAGTCCAAAGTAAATATAAAAACGATATATGTAATTTTTTTTTATTGATTTTCTCCCTTACATTTGTATTGTGGAGTTCCTGAAGCCTTAGGGCAGTGTTGGTTTTTTTATTTTTATACATTACTAGCTGACCCGGCAATGCTTTGCTATTCCTATATTTGATGAATATAAATTTAATTACCATAATTGATAGTTTTATATAAATTATCATAAAATTAAACATTTACTTATACTTTATTATTATGATTTGGTAACATAAATTGAACCAATATAAGCGACGGTATTCGTCTTTAGCACCTCAAGAACCCTTAACTGTGTTAGAACTATCAAAGTATATTAGTACTATATTGAAATAATTAAAACCGATAGACAAATGGAAGTGTTGTAAAAGAGTTTTTAGGAATGAAATTTAGTAGCTTTTCTGTACTGTAGTTGTATGTTAACATCTGTATCATGGTTAATACTGGTCCGATTTAGGTATTTTTTTATTATTATTTAACACAATCCGATAATATATGATATTTCCATGTACTGACTTTATGAAATGTGAATAGATTCTAAATAAGAACCATCTCTGTGATCTATTGAATATTAGTAATATAATGAAACTATTCGGAACGAATGATATATGAAAGTGTGTTAAAAGATTTTTTAGGAGTGAAACAAAGTTGATATTTGTTTTTAGCACCCCAAGAAACACTTAAATAGGCATTTAAAAAAAAAA
>NW_027112104.1:45168-50844 GCF_000696795.3 Halyomorpha halys | reverse complement strand
AAAAAAATATGTAGGCTGGATGAAATATCAGTAAAAATTATATCAATTTTTCTCCAAAGAAATGTGTACGCCTTTGACAAGTGTTATAGTGGAGCGAAGTATTCTATAGCTTATCATGTTAGAAATAAAGAGTATATTGGAGTGCTATTGACTTTGTGTTATTCAATAGTTACTGACTTTGTTTTTACTACTGAATAGAATAGAATATATTTTATTTGTGAAAGACAAAGTCTTGTACATATTCCATTACATATGATACAGTTATAAAACAAAACCTGAATCTAGTGCTCCATTACAAAAAGCAATAAACAAAAGATAAAACAAGTGCATCATAACAAAACAATAAAATAAAAATAAAACAAACTGGATAATACAAAACTATTAACATAATATTCTTTACTCCATTATATTAAACTTAAAATAAAGAGAATTATTTAAATAACCGAAAACGTACTACAAGTACAGGTTGTAATTGGCATCTAAAACTATTTAGAGTTAGAGATTTATTCCTATCAGTGCACTAAGGGTAAAATATGATCAATCCAACCTCTCATACTTTTGAACCCTGCCTGCTATTCAGGGATAATATGTTTAGTCAGCCTATAACATAAGTCTTCTTGCAAGGATATTAGTAAATAATTTTTCCATTGTGTTTATTAATGATATCCCATGGTAATTATCTTTATCTTTTTTATCACCTTTCTTAAATAACGAATGAAGTTTAGATTTCGACTAAGAAATCGGGCGTTTTTCGTGGTTCATTATAAGGTTAAATAAATTTAGAAAATAATGTAAGATAATAAATTCAGGCGTAAGGTTTTAAAATGTCTCATAGATAATATGATCTGGTCCAGGGAATTCTTTTGGAGAGACGTACTGATTGGAGTAGTTCTTCACTACATCTAAAAGCCGATTGGTCACAGAGCAGAATTTAATATCTTGGTTATATTTATAACTATATTGTGTTTCATGAAGCCTGCTCCAGTCTACCAAATTTATCTCGTTTTTATCGCCTTTATATGGCTGTAGTGAATTTTTCGTTGTCCGATATTGTTTGGTATTTCTGACTTCTTTTAGGTTTTTTAAAATGCAGAGTCTAAATTTTACTTCCTTGAGGTGTATTAGCTTCGGGTATGATTTCCTTGCTTCAATAAATTATTTAAATAATTCAAGTGAAGTGTGGAATTTAATCATTGCTCTATATATATTTTTTGAAATTTTTTTCGGAATTTCTACAATCTCCATCAAACCATGGTTGCTTAGATCGAAATTTTGGATATTTTCATGCATACGTTGAAGGAAATTGATATATAATTAGTTTGCATCTTGTGAATAATAATGATGTGAATAATGTGCTTTATAAATCTTTTTTTTTATTTTCATCCCATTTGATGCGTCTTTTGACAGATACGTTCTTTGAATAATTATTATATTGGAGAAGATCAAGTTTTTTGTTGAAGGTATTCGTTGCGAGGTTATACAGGCCAAATGGTCTAATTAGTCGGATATAAGTGTTACCTAAAAAATAAAAATATCGAGGGTTTTGTCATTTAATTGTATTAGATCTATTTTCCTTCGTCCTGAGTTTGATACTGATGTATGTTTTCCTGGTTTGTCGGAGGGTGAGAGTCTATTACATACAATGAGACCTAATGATTCAATAGTTTCCACCAAAAATGTCCCACGCTTGTTGACTTGTGTGTGGTTACTTACTTATACTTGAGATGAGAAGATTTTAGTTTGGAAAGTATTTCATCATCTAAATAGTTCTAAATTACCTACTTGTCTATTATAGTCCCCATTTAAAACTAAGCGGGCGGTAGGATAATTGATAAAATATTATATACTAATTCGCTCAACTCCTCAAGACAATTATCAATATCACATGAAGGAGGAAAGTAGATGTTCCTTAACACTATTAAGTTATTTTATATTTTCATACTGTTAAATATCCAATAGCGATTTTTAAATAAGACTGGTATCTAAAGCGACTGAGTTATGAATGTTTTTATTACTGCGTTTTATTAAAATTTGAATATTTCAATTATTTATAATTGTGTTAGTTTATGTATATTTTCAATGATATTTGAAAAACTTCAAATTTCCTATAACTTGATGATTAAGTTTCAGACTTATTTTAGTGTTTTTTTTTTTTTTTTGTGGTATGATTTTATAAAACAAAAAGGAAATTAATTTTTTTTTATATCATATTTTTTCAATTTCTTTCTATGAAAAACGTATATTTTAAAGGAAAAATTATAATTTGAATTTGGTGATAAGATGATAAACACAATAATTAAATATTCTTTATAATAATTATTTTTCATTGTAATAATTATTAATTCTTAGCACCCCCTGTTAGATGCTTATTTATCCCTTCAAAGCTATCTCTCTTAGCAATAGATCCAGAACATAAGGGGTTCAGCCTATTATTTGTTAAAAACAACCCTCGTTTATCTCCACTTCTCTGCCCATATCTAGAACTCCTTTTAAGGGAGACTTGAGATAAAATTTAAGATGGAGCATATATTTGTTAAATCCATTGCCATGGTTATACTTGGATGCTAAACTTTAGACCTTATTACGTCTTTTAGAAGTCTTTATATCCTTCTGTTGATGATAGTCACAAGCGTTTATTGATCTCATCACAAACACTTATGAAAGTATACAAATTAATTAATAATCAATACTATTCTTAATATTACTATATTACATAATGGCTTTTAGTGGTTGGCATTATTTTACATTGGCATACTAACATAAATTATTTTAATCAAAGCCGGAGATTTCGGCATGTAAAGTGTATTTAATTACCTTCCTATTCTTTTCTTTTGGTTTTTATTATTTCCTGATGTATGAACGTATATGATACAATTATCATACAAAATTCATTTTTTTATAATATTTTTGCCACTGTTTTCCTGATGATGTGATTTTAAATTATCGTTTTTGAGTGTATATAATATCTGAATATGTATTTTAACATTACTTTTTAACTAAGGTGAATATATTTTTATTTTTTCAGGTAAGGTTGAAAAAAACATGTCATCTTTCTAATAACTGGAATTGTAAGTATTTTAATATTAAATTACCTAAGAAGTTGCACGCTTATTTCTGTTTTGATATGTTTTGAAAGAAATGATTACTAATTTACCGTCAGATACCCTGTAGTTGATTTTTTATTTGCTACGATAACTTTCTAGTACCTCTCAGAATAAGTGTCTAACAAGCAGACAAAATACGCCTAATAAATATGCTATAGAAAGGTGATATTATTATAAATAAACAAATTCTAATTTTAAATCGTGAAAATTAAATATTATTGCCATGGGGCCCTGACAGACGCTCGAGATTTTGAGAAGAACTGGCGTAGGAGTCCCTTAATATATATTTTTTTAAAACCACTCAAAACAACAATAAGTGGTTTGGTGGAAAAATGCTTAAGACTGCACCTATTACGGACATTTTCTAAGTTAAAATATTCTTCCATCCTTCCTACATATAATTAATTTATTGAGGTAAACTATGACAACGTAGTGTAAATGTTCCGCTCTGAGCTTGGTTAATGTCAGATACGTTTTTAGGTTAGTAATGATATTTTATTTTATTTTTTTCATACTAGTAATCAAAGAAGATATTAGAATTTGCGACTGTCTACAATTAAACGATTAAATATATATTTTTTCACACTGGATTTAATACTTTTCTTGTGTACGAGTATTATCAGAAATCAATTTAGTTTGAGGTGTTTTGAATTAATTAATTTTCTTCGTTATAGTTGTTATCTTATTTTTTGTACTTAGTTCTGATAAAAGCTTGAAATTCTGGCCGACACGTTAACACTAAGAAGTAAGTTTTTACTTATTTGTTTTCGTCACTAACCACAACGCAACCATCTTCCCCTCATTTAGTTCCTTTTAGTATGATTTTTTTTTTTTTTTTTTTTGTGGAATAATGCTACACTAAAAATGGTCCTTTTGCGGTACGTTGTTGTCGGTGCTAAGCAGACCCTCCCACTGAAGGCAGTATAGTGGAAGATTGTTGAATGATATAGCCTGGGAAGATGAACGTGCATTCGGCGTGTGTTATCTCCCCTTGACATATTGCTTTCCTCCATGCAATTGAGATTAGCTTGGCTGTTATAAACGAATTAGGCTGTTCAAATACAACTCTAAACAGTCTTGCTAATCAGATCAATTTAATTTTAAATTACTTTGTAAGAGTTAGTTAAGTTATATTAAATTAGTTTATTAACTAAGTTATAGAAAATAATTAGATTATTTGTTTTAGATATAGCATGATATTTTGATATTATTGAAGAATTATGATCAAGTAGATTTGATAATATAATTGATAGATTAACATCCTGGCAAGTTCCTTTATTTAACAGAATGTATTACTATTTTGATTTATCTAGGTTTCCAGTTAAAATCTGGTCAGGCCAACAGTTCTCGTGTTTGAAATATGTTCTCATACTTGGTGTCACATATCAATGATTATGATGATCATCAATCATCTGATCATTAATGATCGCTTGAAGTACTCTCAAAGACTGCGGAGCCTTTATTGTATATATATATATACAATCGGCCAGCTGTTCTCATCGATCAGCTGATATGGATCTGTCAGCTGACACTCCGTAACTTCCCCCACTAGTTTACGAACAATCGTAAACACTATAATATACAAAGAAAAAGATATCTGCAAATACAATAACAATAAATAAGATAGAAACAAATACAATAACAATAAAAAAGAATAAATAAAATAAAACTATAGAAAAAGGATTTAAAATAACAGCACTATGCAAAAAAAATTAGACAAAACCAAAAAAGCAATACAATTTCACATGAATCACTGATATTTACACTCTCACGTCTTATTAAGTTCCGAAAATGAAAAAAATAAATAAAAACTTTACTAATTTACAAATTGCCCTGAAGGTAGATGAGTACAATCCTCTACATCATGATACCGCTGTTGCAGGAAGCTATAATTGTTTTAGGTGAACTTTTTTTCGCTTTTTCGGTTCTTTTAAGCTTTCTATGGTGACAATATTGTGTTCTCTTGTTGTGACCACTCTGAATGGTCCTTCGTACCTCTGTAGCTCTTTGGCACTATTAGTTCCCACTTTACGGTACAACACCGTCCCAATTTATAGGTCGCAAACACAGATTGTGTCTAGTAACTCGCGTTTCTCCTCCTCAATTTTGTCCCTGACTTTAGCCCATATATTCCTCCATGCCATACAATTAACGGCGATATTACTCTCCTCAGTCGCTGCATCATGGTAATTCCTCCGACGACCCCGCAGTCCAAAAAATAATCTCAAAAAGAGAAAACCCCGTGACCGAGTGAACGGAATGATTGTATGCTACGATCGCTCGTTCCATCGCTTCGTCTGGCTCCAGCCTCTTTTCTTACTGATATACCCGTAAGTGGTCACTGAGGGTATCGTGGAGCCTTTCAATGCCTCCTCGGCACTTTGGATGACCTGGGGTGTTAAGGTGCCATACCATCTCCAAGATTTCCATCTCTTCCTTGATACTTGCGTTGTCAAACTCTCTTCCACTGTCAGACGAGATTCTATCCGGTACGCCGCAAAACTGGAACAACGTGCGTAGGGGTCTTAACACCGCTTCTGCTGACCTCTCTTTCACTGGGTATGCCATAGCT
>NW_027112104.1:42868-45118 GCF_000696795.3 Halyomorpha halys | reverse complement strand
CCAAGATTTCCATCTCTTCCTTGATACTTGCGTTGTCAAACTCTCTTCCACTGTCAGACGAGATTCTATCCGGTACGCCGCAAAACTGGAACAACGTGCGTAGGGGTCTTAACACCGCTTCTGCTGACCTCTCTTTCACTGGGTATGCCATAGCTCGTTTGCTAAGTACGTCTATAACTGTGACCCACTTGTATTCCTTCCACATAAACGAATCTGCTTGAAAATCTCTAAGTAGTGCTTCTGCAGGAGGCGTCTCCTCCTGGATCGCTTGAGGTGGGTGTCTGTCATATTTCGCAGTCAGGCATACATCACAACTACCGATGGTTTCTTGAATTGTGCGCATCATACTCCACAAGAAGTATCGACGGCGCAACGAATGTAGTGTTTCGTTCAACCCTCTATGATTGGTCTTCCCCTGGTGATATGCGAGGGACACCTCCTTTTGACGTTCCGCATCACGGATAGTTTCTGCCATTATCGTACAGCGTATAAACAACCGGTCGGCTCCAATCTGTTCCGTCCACCGAAGACGCCGAATTTTGTCCCATATCACTGCATTTACTACATATAGTCTGGCCTTTGATGCATCCTTTAGTGCTCTGCAGATTTGGTTCTCCCTACGTGAATCCCTTTCACGTCAGTTGGTACTAGACTCAATCTGACATCGAAATAAGAGCTCTTGAAATGACTCATACTGTAACTTTATATATATACTCATGACGGTGCCGAAACCTGGTATCTTTAGAAACCAGAGTATTTTTTTGTTTTCAAGAAGAATTGTTTTGTCGGTTTATAATCTTTCTCTCTTCTTTTTTTAACAATCACAATTTTTTTTCAAATAAGAACGAACAACTGGATCGTCAAATCAGCGGTTTAACTTCAGATATCTGTATGTTTTTAATTATATATTCTTTACCTTTTGAAATATGACATTTAGTAGGACCTTCTCTTAATTCACCTTGTTTCATAAAAATGTTTATAGTTAAAAAGATGTATTAGATATTAGAACATAAAGGAATAAGATTGCTCGACTAGAAAATTATTGACAAGCAAACCTTCCAGCTTGTTTATTGTTTTGTTTGCTTCCAAGCGTAGCTATGAAACTGACGGTTTCTTATATTTCTCTTTTCATTCGCGATCAAACGTTCTTTTCTTGAGTTTTTCGACAAACAAGGATATTTTCTCCTTCTCTCCTCTGTTAGTATTGCTATTAACTCTGTTTACAGAGCAGGCGAGTGGATAATAGAATTTCAAATACACTTTACCTATACTTTATGAGGAGCTCTTTTACACAGTGTTGTAAGGACATTATGTTTTGAATTTAGGATTTCTATTACAGATTAATAATTTATTATTATTTTAATAACAAATTTATGAACATAATATATATAGATTTAGAAAAATGGTTTTGGTTGATTTTCTGTACTTATGTTGTTAATGTTGAACCTCTTGGTACCGTTACTTTATTTTTAAACCAAATAATTGAACTATATTTTAACAATCACCCTTTCTCTGTATAAGTAGAAGAAGCCTATCTTCAGAAAACAAAAATTGATTTTAATTAATATATATTTTGAGGAATATTTTTCAATTGTTTATTTAACCTATTTTCTAGTTTATCTATTTTAATCTATTTAGACTCATAACCTGTACAAGCTAAAATCATTTTGTTGAAAGCATTCTGATGTTTCAGTAACTTGAGTGACTTACTCTTTGTTTTATTTTAATTATAGAATGAAGATGGTAATTAAAACACAATTATAGCATTTTATTTCAATCTAATATGCATTTTTACTAGATATATATCTATTTGAAAATGTATTGTAGCCATGATCCACATTTTAAATACTGTGCTCCTGTTGTTACCTGCATGTGATACTTTGACTACGTCATTAAAAATATTTTTTTATGTAATCCTTATTTTTTTGTAATAAAAATTGAATATAGTCATAAAAACGGAGATATTTATTCTTCTTCTTACCTCCTTTATTAAATAGGAGTCACATTATTAATATATATTTAAACATATAAATATTAAATTGGTGTCCTTCATTTGCCATATTGCATTATAATATATCCCCAATAAGGGATTGGGCAGGGTCCGCTGAAACGGGGGATACAATATCGGCCCAGGAACCACTGGTGTACAAAGAACGGGGAGGGCCACTCCACTGGGGGATAAAAGGGGAGACGAGTTAAGATGACTTCAGGCTGCAGAGCCCGAAGATCTTCCCTTGGCGAGGACGTTGA
>NW_027112104.1:38776-41568 GCF_000696795.3 Halyomorpha halys | reverse complement strand
TTTTTTTTCAAATAAGAACGAACAACTGGATCGTCAAATCAGCGGTTTAACTTCAGATATCTGTATGTTTTTAATTATGTATTCTTTACCTTTTGAAATATGACATTTAGTAGGACCTTCTCTTAATTCACCTTGTTTCATAAAAATGTTTATAGTTAAAAAGATGTATTAGATATTAGAACATAAAGGAATAAGATTGCTCGACTAGAAAATTATTGACAAGCAAACCTTCCAGCTTGTTTATTGTTTTGTTTGCTTCCAAGCGTAGCTATGAAACTGACGGTTTCTTATATTTCTCTTTTCATTCGCGATCAAACGTTCTTTTCTTGAGTTTTTCGACAAACAAGGATATTTTCTCCTTCTCTCCTCTGTTAGTATTGCTATTAACTCTGTTTACAGAGCAGGCGAGTGGATAATAGAATTTCAAATACACTTTACCTATACTTTATGAGGAGCTCTTTTACACAGTGTTGTAAGGACATTATGTTTTGAATTTAGGATTTCTATTACAGATTAATAATTTATTATTATTTTAATAACAAATTTATGAACATAATATATATAGATTTAGAAAAATGGTTTTGGTTGATTTTCTGTACTTATGTTGTTAATGTTGAACCTCTTGGTACCGTTACTTTATTTTTAAACCAAATAATTGAACTATATTTTAACAATCACCCTTTCTCTGTATAAGTAGAAGAAGCCTATCTTCAGAAAACAAAAATTGATTTTAATTAATATATATTTTGAGGAATATTTTTCAATTGTTTATTTAACCTATTTTCTAGTTTATCTATTTTAATCTATTTAGACTCATAACCTGTACAAGCTAAAATCATTTTGTTGAAAGCATTCTGATGTTTCAGTAACTTGAGTGACTTACTCTTTGTTTTATTTTAATTATAGAATGAAGATGGTAATTAAAACACAATTATAGCATTTTATTTCAATCTAATATGCATTTTTACTAGATATATATCTATTTGAAAATGTATTGTAGCCATGATCCACATTTTAAATACTGTGCTCCTGTTGTTACCTGCATGTGATACTTTGACTACGTCATTAAAAATATTTTTTTATGTAATCCTTATTTTTTTGTAATAAAAATTGAATATAGTCATAAAAACGGAGATATTTATTCTTCTTCTTACCTCCTTTATTAAATAGGAGTCACATTATTAATATATATTTAAACATATAAATATTAAATTGGTGTCCTTCATTTGCCATATTGCATTATAATATATCCCCAATAAGGGATTGGGCAGGGTCCGCTGAAACGGGGGATACAATATCGGCCCAGGAACCACTGGTGTACAAAGAACGGGGAGGGCCACTCCACTGGGGGATAAAAGGGGAGACGAGTTAAGATGACTTCAGGCTGCAGAGCCCGAAGATCTTCCCTTGGCGAGGACGTTGATCAAGAGGACAGTGCTTTGCCAACTCCCGAGTCTTTGTGGGGGGAGGGAGTGATATCTCTGAACAGCGGGTTAGCACATGCCTTCTGCCCATCAAAAAACTCGATGAGCCTACGGCCTATGAACTCAGGCACAGAGGGGAACAAGAGCTCATCATGGATAGCACTGTTCCTGGCTCTTTGGAATTAAGTTCCTCTGACTATTCGCCGAAGGAAATTCCGCTACTAGCAGAATAGAGCATAGTCGGTGATTGCCTGGTAAATCTTCAACGTGAGCCGAAGTGAGATCTGCTGTGAACTGAGCAAGTGATTGACCCTGTAGGACTCCAACTGGGCCATTTTGAGTCTCTCCCCGACGTGACTGGAGAAGGTAAGATGCCTGTCAAGTGTCACGCCTAGGTAGAGGATGGTGTTTGAGATCCTTCGGCTTTTGTCGTCCACTATGACAAGATCCAATATCATGACCTTAACGTCTCATTTGTCCTTGATCTTATATCATCCAAATTCTCAAACGTCTATTAGAACCTTTTACACCTTCCTAAACCTGTTATAAAATCCTTATATAATAATAATAATACTTTATTTATTCTGGGACTCGTCCTTTTAGAATAATACAGAGAAATGGACAGATGAAGGCTGAGGAGCCTCAGAATAACTTAAACAAAAATACAAAGAAATATAAATAGTAATTATAAAAAATTATAAGTTACTTTCTCATTTTAATCAGTCGAACTGACCCTCCCACCTAAAGCATTTCATCCTTCTGAAATATCTAGTATCATTCAAAGATTATCTACCCACAAAGCTCCTGAATACGACCTAATAACATCCCACATTCTAAAACTTCTCCCTCGGAAAGCCATCCTATTCCTCACTTACATATATAACACCGTACTCCGTTCCACATATTTTCCTGACCCCTGGAAATTATCTATTGTTAAAATGATCCCCAAATCCCAAAAGCCTCTAGAATACCCTATCTCTCTATTACCGATCATGGGCAAAATCCTTGAAAAACCCATTTTGAAACGCCTATACCCTATCCTGCCTGGATTCCAATCATATAATCCCTGATTATCAGTTTGGATTCCGAACATCCCACTCTACTATCCAGCAATATCATGGTGTAGTGGACGTAGTCTCGTCTTCTATGGACCGCGAAATGTACTGCGCAGGAGTCTTTTTGTATGTAGAATAGGCTTTTGATCAATTCTGGCACCCGGAACTGCTTTACAAACTCCGTGAATTCCTACCTCCTACATACTTTCTCATCATTTGTTCCTTTCTCATTGATAGATTATTACAAGTAAACGTGGTTCCTATTCATCCTTGTATTCTCAAGTTGGTGTTCCTCAAGGTAGTACCCTTGGTA
>NW_027112104.1:14482-37831 GCF_000696795.3 Halyomorpha halys | reverse complement strand
AAAAAAAAAAAAGATGTAAACATAATTAAGAATGATATAATACTTTATATACATATTTATAATTATATTGATTTACAATTTCATGGAGTGAAATGATTGAACAGGCGGGATTTAAAGGTATAGTATTGGAGTATTGGAGAGTATTGGAGCGACAGATGTTGGAAGAGATGGAGTCCCATAAGGATGAGGATCGGATAATGAACGATCTATCAAAGGCAGTGGTTTGGTGGGCCCTTGTATATAAATCAGAAAACCGAGAACGGGTATTGCGGGAGCGAATAGAGGATTTGAATTGAAGGAGCTCGAAGATGTATGAAGGACGACGGGAATGGATGACTTGGAAGATGAAGGATGCCAGAAAATACTTACGACGGTAGGAAGGGTAAAGCCACTTCAACTCTGCATAAAAACGGGAAACAGAGGCGACCCTTTGGATCCCGAAAATGAACCGTACACAGCAATTTATCAAACGTTTTAATTTCGCCTCGAGATCCCCAAAGACGCCCCCATATACCGTACAGCAATAGTCAAAACGGGGAAAAATTAGAGAGGTGACTACGAGCCTACGAGTTTCAAATGGAAATAGGTGGCGGAGGTAGTTTAGACGTTTTAAAGTGGAAAAGTTACGGCGGGAGATATTGAATACATGGTTTTTCCAGGAAAGCGTTTGATCAAAGGTTATTCCCAGGTTTTTGATGGTGGGATTAAAATTTGATAGGACTATCATGCAGGAACAGTGATGGAATATTAGGAACAGTTTTAAGGATGTGATTGGAGCTCTATATAGTACCAACCATCCCTAAAAATCCTCCTGGAAGTTTAAATGGCCCCGAGACCTTCTATAAAAATACTATTGGAGTTGTGACGTCGTTCAGCTTCTCCACTCGAAACCTGAGGATCCTTAACTTTAATGTTAGTTATTAATATATTTTGTCCCTATTTAATTTACATATCCTACAATTCTATTTGCAATATTGATATATAGTTTTCACATTTTTTTTCATTTGATTTTATTACCTTTAATATTTCCATTTTATCACAGATGTATGAATAATAAATTCTTACAGCCCCAATACTTACATTAAAATACATCACCATAAAGTCTGACTGAAAGTATTATTTTACAATAAACAGTTTTGTTCTCTTTCATTGTTGCTTATTTTTTTGTTAGTGAAAAATTTACAAACATAGAGGCTATTGAATAATTAATCCCCATTATTTTTTTTTTGACTGTCTACAACGGTATCAAAAGCTTTGATATATTTTTGAAAGAGCTACTAAGACACTAAGTAAATTGCACGAAATGAAAAGGCAGTTGATCCAACTACATCGTAAAGTTATTCACAAAACTGGATTGGATTGGGGGTTTATATTTAGAGTTTTATCCGTTTATAGTTTAGTAGTTTTTGTATTTAAAATTCAAAAATAGTTACACAAGTGTTCCACACGATGAAGGAGCCGGACGACCGTTTACGGCCACACATTAAGAAAACATTGATCGTTCATGTGAAATGGTGCTCTTAAGCAGGCGAGTAATTATTGACTAAGTGGCACATCGTCAGCAAGTTAGTCACAGTTCTACTTACAAAATCACCCACAACAGACTTGATGATATTAAACTCTAAAAACAAAGTTTCTAATACTTGTATATTGTTTATGACCTATGAAATTTTATGTATAAAACTAATTCCCGAGAAAAAGTAATAGCCCGTAAAGAAAAATATTAATTGGTAGACTTTGAGCACAGCTTACAAAGTATGTATGTTAAGGTAAATGGTAAATAAGTTTATGATGAATGAGAAATGAATATGTCTAAGTCTAGCATTATACATGTAGTGTTTATAATGTTTTAAGACTGGACTCAAGACCTAAACTGTATATAACATTTTTTTACAATGAACATTAAGTCTTTAATACATAACCTTCTGACATCAAAACCCCGCTTCCAGTGTTTTTTGCATTGTTTATAAGATGTCTGAAACTCTTCACGCAGAACCAACGTTTGACAGGACGCATCAACATTGTGTCTAAACCAATTGTCTTTGACCTCTGAGCGGACTCTGTGGAATCGATCCTTCAAATAGCTGAGCACCCCAATGTAAAACTAACCTGTGAGAGTCTGTACGGAAGAAGCTCTTTGTGAATCAATCCTTTGTTTTTGAATTAAAGAAAAAAATCTTAATGTTTTGGATGTAGTCACCAAATTTTTGACCAACCTGGAAAGATTTCTATAGCCCCTACTAAACTCCCAGCTACTTCATTTTGTATCACCGTATTAAGAAATATATGATAGAGAAGCGATTCTACATCATTCCAACGCTCCCTTAAAAGCCTTCTGCGCAGAAAGTTTCAAACAGTTTATGAACCATGGAAAAACACTAAAAGCGAGGTCGTGTGGTCGTATATTGATTTTTCACCATGTGGATATAAAGGTACATCTCCAATCTTTGGCGATTGCGTGTTTTGTGAACGGTACATGAATCATCAACTAAATGAGTTGTACATTCGTGCAATAATTGATTTGAATTTGATACGAGTAATAGTTACCCGTTGGAACACTCGATAATAAATTTATTGCCAGAATAATTTATATGCCTGACGATTCAACTGAATTTTCATTTTCTATTTGATATACTGACAGTTATTTATTTGTTGACAGAAAATTTACTAATATATTATGATGTTAAAAAAAATAAAAAATAAACTGCGGTAAAGTATTGGCAATAGAATCAGTAAGTTCAATTTGATCTGACAATAGTCAGTACTATGACTGACTATTTTTTTTTTTTATTTATTTAAGTTTTTCGAACACTAGGGCTATTTACACTGGATTTACAAAGCAGAATAAAATTGACATGTTCACGAATTTACATTTACAATTGCATATTAACAATTACAATTTACATTTTATAAAGTTAAAATTAGAATTGACGTAATGAGTAAATTACTATATTAAATTATGGATCCATTTATACAAGCTGGATTTACCTGATTGCTCAATTTAGGCAAATGAAACATTGGTTTCAAAAATTGTTTGAAAATTTTCTTTATTTGAAGGAAGTAATTATTTACCTGTTAGCAACCCAGATTTTGACATAGATATTATTAAATATTATGCTACGTTTGCAACAAACATTTATGGAAGGATACAATTGCATTAGTCTATAGGCTTCTAGTTCAGGTAGATTCCACTCCCTATTACCTTCATTCCCTGCTCAATGGAACCGCAGCCGCCTACCATCCATTGACGAAAGCTTTGAAGTACAGATCTTCGAGGTAATATATTTAATGAAAATGGAGATTTCGCACTCTGTGATGTCGTGGATACTTTTTCTCTTCGGAGTGTGTATATAAAAACTTCGAACAAGGTTCAGGTGGTTACTGAATGCTTGATGCAGATTATGGATCTTCATTCCTGTAGGAATGCACTAAAATGTTCTTGGCTGACAAGCAGTGTTCGTTGTTGAAAAATTAGTTTTTTCTCTCGTCAAAAAAAGGCATCAATGAGTAGAGATGCTGTGATTTTTATTTCCTCTAAGCCCTAGATGTCAGCTTAAAAATAGATTCAGGAAACCCAATCTGTAGTCTAGAAAACACAAATTGATATCAATTAAGAAAAAACAGGCAATACCTAAAAATAGAGAACATCATGAAAGCCAAAAACCTGTAAGCTTTCAATTTCATATTTTCTGTAATTTTTATTCCTTTATTTATTGATAAATATTACAATCTGCCATAATGTTGTTGAACAAAAAGTAATAGTGATAACTGATTACATTCATACTAAAATAAAAAAATATATGAAAAAATGAATAAATAAATTTTAAAAAACCCATAAAAATAAATAAAATCTCCCGCTAAATTAAAACAACAAGCAAAAGGATAAAGAAAATAAACATAATCAAACTATGTATATGAAAAAAATAAAATAATAACCCGTTGTGTGGTTATTTCATAAATAAATAAAGTAAGTCTGACCACTGCCAGAACTTCAATTGTTCATTTTTATATTACAATAAGTCTCTTGGCCACTGCCGCTTCAACCTTCGAGGTGTATTGTAGGGAAGGGTAGAACTGGATAAAGATTGAGCCGAAGGATAACGATGATTAAAAAACAATATATGGAATTTTGAGAATTTGGTTGAGATGAGGTCAAAGACAAAAGATATATGAAAGACATGGTGTACTGTTAGTTTGGAAACTTAATAGAGTGCGTTGACTATGGTTCTAAGGATTTTAGATTGAAATGTTTGGATATATTTCATCTTCGATGGTTTAGCTGTAGAACCCAAAGTTCAAGTCCGTAGGTCCAGATAGGTCTTAGTATAGTCTTATAAATTAGATGTTTGTTTTCTATTGAGAGATGAGGGGTCCTGCTGAGTATAGTTGGCTGAATCATCTGTTGAGTTTTCGTCTTTTAAGTCTAGTATGTTGGTTCAAGGTGAGTCTTTCGTCTAGTGTGAATCTAAGATATCGCACTGTGTCGGATCTGGGTGGAGGAATATTATTAAAAGTAACAGGTGGACAGAAGCTGCGGTGGAGGGTGAAAGATTTTTATTTCTAAATACTGTTATGATGTTATGTTTTTTTCCTCATGAAAAACGTATGAAAAATACATGGACCTTTTCTCTTTTCACAATGGCGGAAATTCAAGGCTCTAGTGGTTCGAGTCAGGCCTGTTCAGAGTTGTAGGCCACCAGCTGCTCCTCAATTTCCTCAATGATATGCCTGCAGATTATCTGTTTCCGTCACCCGAAGTGTACTTCTGTAATTCTGACAAGCATTTAGTCTTATAAATCTTAACTTTACTCCGCATCTTATAGCAGTCTTTTGAATAATTATTTTATTAACTGACACAATTTTAAATGGAGCTGAATTATTTTATTCGACCCTTGTTACGTTTTACCAATTCTTACCTTTTTTTTTTAATGTTATATGTGGTCACATTACTCTCCACTTTTTTCCAACAGAGAAGTGATTCTGGTAAATATGGGGTTAATCAGTTTGACTCTATTTATCTACTTTCAGTTTTATTTGTAAGTGATTATTTGAAACTGAAATTTATTAGAGCTTACTTTAGGACACTAATATTGAAATGTATTATGTTTCTTTAGATATAAATTATCACCCCACATCGTCAGATAGCAATTTAATTTATTTATTAACAAACTGTTCTAAGGCGATGCACAATTTGGGAGAGTTGAATAGTGTTAACCACGAGGGACGGCTGCCAGAAGTTAAACAGACAGATAGAGCAATAGAGAGCAGATGGGGAGATCAAAGAGCAGGCAGTCGATATGTTAATGTGAGCTGTTATGTAGCTGTCGGTCCCTCATCAGTCTCAGCTATATCTTCCTCAGCTACAGTAGGGTCCATCTCCAATGACTATCATCCCAATGGGTTTATAGAAATTGTGAATCAGTAAGAATTGTTAAGTCATGGGTGATTCTGGAACAACAAGCTATTTTCAGGCCCAATTTTTAACAAAATCCTGGTCTCAAAAAAAAAAAAAAAATTAAAAATAATAATCACAAATCTGAATGTTTTAAGCCAAAAGAACTGTCAAGCTCAATTTAAATGAAAAATCTACTGATAAAAAGAGGATTGCATATATCACACAACTTTATCATACACCTTGAAATGAAATTAATTATTGTACTTTTCAAAGCTGCTATTCTTCATTATTTAGGATGACTGTACTTTTGCTACGTAATTCATTTAAGTAAGATTTATTTTTTTTTTTTAATATTTATTTATTGCTATTTACAACTGTACATTATAATACATTAAGTAAATCTGATCTAAGTTAAATTGGAGTGTTACAGGCGTGTAGAGAAACTACCCATTGGTAGCACTCTAATGACAATTTATTTTTTACCATGCAAAAACAAAGATTATCAAAATATTTTGTTCTTTATAATCATCTTTTCCTGAGATGTTTAGTTTATTTGAATTAATAAAATTAAAGGTACTTAATTTTTTCTGTTGCTATATAAATTTTCAATTGTATCTTGATGTCTTAAAAACGATTACTAACATTGTTCCTGCTTTGAATAAAACAGTTTAAACACAGATTATAAACCCGTGTTCGATGGAATGAGGTTGGAAAAGATTAAGCACTTTTGGATATTTCCAATTCCCTAGTCTGTTTTAGGCGGTTCGGAAACACATCAATTTTATGTTACTAACAGTAAGAGTTAGTTGATTATGTAAACACTGTTTGAGATACTATAAAAGAATTTGAAGAAGATGGTCTGAGCCACGGTCAAGAAGGAAAAAATAATTTTGAATTATGAAAAATTTAAAAAAAGTAACAGAAGAGTTATCTTAAAAGTTTGTAAACCTGAAAATTCGATATTTAAGCTTTGTCATACTGTTCCAATGAGGATAGTACCTAGCTAAATACCTGATTTTAAAGATGGCTCATTTATACACCGAGTTTAAGCAACATCGTTGAAGCTGTTCTCGTCAAAATTGAAGAACATGTGTAAAATTGATTGTAGAAAGTCGATTCAGAAAGTCTTTTGGGGCAGTCGATTTTATCGAAATATTTACTGGAACACCACAGGGATTTACTCGCCATAAATTTCTAATTTCAGTATCGTATCACTTTTTGTTTTTGAGCTAGGCTATTTTATGAGACAGTTATTTTTTGGACTCCTGCTTGTCCATCAAAAATTGGAAGTCGAAATTTTACACAATCGCAAAACCTTTCTGTATATTCCACATATGGGTAAGTGAAAGAAACATTTAACTTGAAATTTTTGCACCTAATAATCTGCTCAAAATGATGCCATTGGAATGAAGATAGAAACATCCACGGAATGATAAAATGTAACTTTATTCACTTATCACCTAGGTTTCGATAATTAGATTTACTTTCTAGTTAAAAAATGTTCATAAGTAAAACATTAGTAACTGAAAATAAAAGGATAAAAATGTTTATAAAAAACTATTAACTATTTTAAGCTGTGGCTTTGGTAATTCAAAACATACCGTTTGCTATGATATGAAAGATACCATTAGTGACTAACATCACGTTTAGAGCTTCGAGGTAACAGAAACATTTCATAATACTGGAATTATTTAATTTTTTTTTATTCTTAGGATTCCTTGTTTGTGAAAGTAATTTTTTTTCAAACATATTTCGAAATTTCCTATAGCCTGTTCCAAGATAAAATGATATGAATCTTTTTAATCTTTCCATTAAATCCTATTTAATGAAATAAAATATTAACTGAGAAATACATAAAAATAGATTAAGAATTTTAAATTTTCCAGATTTTTAGCTATCAGTTGAAAGAATGATAATACCCTGTTTTGATAAAACTCAATATTATTTCTGCATATAGAGTGTGGGAAGCTATACTTTAATATCGGTATACAAATCATAGCTGGTAATCACCTAGTCTCCCCAAATGTATCCTAAATAATACATACCACTTTACATCTAAACATCTAATCACTAGTATAACGAAATATTGACCGACAAAAGCATGTAATAATTGCCAAACAATTTTAGGCCTTTCACTTCATGATACATAGATGATGCTATGGTAAAATTAATTATTTGGTCTTCTCCTGAAAGTTGTTTAATTTTTCGTACTTGAATGAATCCCAAAGAAAGTATCAAAATTTATTAAGAATATTTAGCTTTATTTGCGCATAACCAAACACTGTAACAGATTTATTATCCCTTTTCAAGCAAGATGGTTCCCATGAAACACTTTATTTATCCCCAGTTGTTTTTGTTTTTTAAGAACGTTAAAGCTTATATTTCACTGAAAAATTCCTAATTCTTGTTTAGAATATAATTAAATTTTCCAAAAATACAAAATAATTAAAAAATATCAACATATTTCAACAATATCATCAATGATATATAATAATATATGATATATAACGATATCATCAGTAATGAAAACCCTGTTTGTCATATAATGATATAATAAATAATAAACTTCTGTACAATAAGTTTTAGCGTTTATGCTTGCATTTTAAATTTAAATATTCAAAAAAAAATACCAAGCATTATAATTACAAGTTTTAGTAACAGGAGCCTATGTATTTACGAGTATTTCCATAATGGATAATTCATAAATATGAAATAAAAAAGTGTTATATTACAGATCAACTAAACAAGCTAATGTTAATAATTAATCTATTAATATATAAATTCTTAAATCAATACAATTTTAAAGATTTATAAACCTAGATTAGGCTGTCATAACATTTATCAAAACGAAAGTCGTATCGAAAATATTGATTAACTACTATAAAGAAACTGGGTCAGAAATATGCAAACTAGACTATAGAAATAAAATTTGGTTATATGTAGAAGGGCGGGAGTCGTAGCAGGTGTACGCATACATAGCTACGGAAGTTTTACAGTTTTAGTTTCTAAAATTGCCCCTTCCCATATTTTCTTGGGCTCCACTTTGCTACACCTGTCGGCAAAACTTTCCTATTTTTATATATGTTCATTCTTTTATTTCTTTTTCTTTATTTGGTGAGTTTTCATTCCAAGGATATTCAAGAAATGTTGAGGTAACAGGCTGTGGTAATAGCAATCAATATGCTGGACTAGTAAATTGTTCACTGATACTCTCGAAGAATAGGGGAGATTGTAGTTATGTTTCAAAATATTTAGATTAAGTTCAATAGATTCGATCGTTTTAGATTATAAAATTATAAACCACTAATATTATAAAATAGTGATAGCATTATAAACAATTTGCTTGTAATAAAACATAATGAAATATAATTGTTAATTAATTAATGATTAACTATCGGATTCAATTCAGGTTAAAGATTTTGAAATCGATTTGTAAAATGATGTTAATTTGCATGACAAAATTGCTTTTGTATTATTATTAAATAATATGAATAATTCCATTATATAACACAAATTATTTTTAAAAAATAAATAAAATAAAGCAGATTTTTCTAAAATATTCTAGTAAGTGATCACTGCACAAAGCTACAGAAAATTTGGAATCATAAATTCAATGAAAACAAAACTGAAAAAATATGAGTTTAAAATTGAAGTATGGCATAAGCTAGCAATATTCCGTTCTAGGTTATAAGAAGCAGTAATTTAAAATTTTACGTAGTTAATGTTAACACATGATATTGAATATAGAATTCAAGGTTTAGTGGGCATTTTATTCCATAAACCTCCTGGAGGATTAATGAATACACTGAAGAAGATTTAAAAAATAAAAGAAAGTTTAATTTAATGTTTGTTTTTTTAATACAAAGAAATCAAAAGCGTTGTACGTGTATTTATTTTTTACGAAATACTAAAACATAGAGGAAATAACGCTTTAAGGATATTCTAAAGGTTACATGTTTTAAAGACCATAGTGGACATTTGGTTTTCTGAGAGAAAATCACTGGATTTGTTCCCAGAGAAATTACATTTTTTAATGTAATTCATGAAAAAAATCAACCAGGAAAAATGTGAATGGCATGAACCACATGAACACCGCTGTCGACGAGTTGCTAGGAATGGAAGAGGAAGCAAGGTTTGAAACTGTTATTATCTGTGTCAGTTACGATTGAATATTTTAGGTAACATTATTTTGTTTTTAAATTTTTAGTTCTATACAGTTTATTTTAATTTATTTATTTTTTGTTGTTGTTTTATGTAGTTGATATTGCATAATATTACGTGATGACAGTAAAAGAGGTGTATTCAGAGTTGACCGAGTTGTATGTCTGGGACATGACTACTTAATTCACCAGAAAGCAGTAATAGCAATATTAATATTATATTAAGCAGTAATAGCAAGCAGCAATATTACAGCAAAAAAAATAATTGTTTCTTTCTATATTTTTATTAACATATTCTATATGTTTAGATGAAATAAAACATTTTTTGGACAAATATAAAGTTATTACTGCAGTAGTTATAGGTTATAGGTTCTACAATAGACTTGACTGGGTCTTATTCAAGCATAATATCTCTGTAAAAGAGGAGCACCTTGAGATATCTTACTTTTTCTGAAGCAGCGAGTTCATAACGATTTCAGGACCAGGGCCGAATTTCCAGAGCCATTGTTAGAACCATTGGGCTTTGTACAAAAGGCTTTATCTCGAAATTAGACATTCAAAAATGGTCTCTTGTGGGTCCCTAGGAGTTGGCCGCGATGAATAAGGGGATTGCCGCTTTTGAGACTTGCCAGTGTAGATAATTTGATTTGCGGGTCTCCGGCTTCCATCTGAATATCTCAAGCCTTGGCTTCCTTTTCATCCGTTCCACCTTCTCACTTTCCATAAATCTTTCTGTAATCGGGCTTTACCTTTGAGGTAGGTTAGAGGTGGTATAGATCCCATTTTGAGTTTGATAGATGATTTGATACAAATGTTGATACAATTATTCGTTTCCAATAATATTCACTACTAAATTGAATTTTAGTCATATACGTAAATGATTTAACAATTTTCTGAAAAGTTCCCACAACGAACTATGGAATATCAGTTTAGTTAGATAATTTTCTGGGATATTACAATAATTACAAGCGGGTTTTATGTTTAGAAGTATGTGATTAATTTGAAATTTACAACAACGTGATTTGTGTATTTGTTATAACTCATTAATTTAAAAATTATTGTTCATAATTTTTTTTTTAACAGAATATTACATTTTGCCACAATTAAGAACAATAAATATTAGTATTCTAAATATTTATTCATAGAAACTATACTGAAAAAGAAAACCTAAACAAAAAACAGGAAAAAGAAATGTAAATGATAATTATAATGAAGATGGTTTTCATGATTAGAACGGTAAATAATTTAATAATTAACTCATATTAGTCTAATATAATTTGTCTCATTCCCATTCTCTTTCTACTTTATTGTATCATTACCTTTCTCATGATTCTTGTTTTTACTCTTGTGTAATTATCTTACGATAACTAATTCATCTATCTACTATCTTCCTAAAATTAAGTATTAAGATTGACTTACATTTAATTAAATATTAAAATATATAAACACTACAGTTATGTTGCTCTATAATGAAATTTGTGGAGAAGATAAAAGGACCTACTATACAAATGTTCACTATTTTTTATATACATCAATAATATTACACTAATATGTTTAGGGAAATATGAAATGAAACTAGGAGTGTAAGATACGCTTATTTCCGAAGTAATTTTTTTTATAAATTAAATACTTTTTAATTTTGTGAAAAAAATGGACAAGATCATGTTTGTAACTGAGCTACTCATACAATGGAGTAACATATAGTCTACTTCATCGACGGCTTAGAGAACAATCGAAACTGTAATATTTAGAGTTTAATAGTAAATATTTAAATTCATAAAACTTTTTAATCTGTTGTTTTGTTATAAAATATATATTTTTAAACTATCTGTTTATAACAGATATGTAACATAATACGTTATAATAAAATGTTTAAAATATTTGTATATACAACAAATATTTTTGTTGTAATAATTATTAACAGCTGAATCAGTTATGAGAAAACACCTTAATTAAAAATCTTAGGACTTGACTTTTTAAGTCATTTCCTTCTTTAAGTATATCTTATTATTTCTTAGAACGTTGTTCAAATAAATAAGAACCCAAAACTTTCATATAATTTCATGTTTTTTTTTTCCTCTCTCTCTCTCAAAGGTAAAAAAAGAGAAAGAAACTGAGGAGAACAATGAAAAAGGGGAAACGAGGTTGCATCAGCTAAAGTTCCATCAGGCTGATAAGAAAAGCATTTAAAATTCAGGGAGCTGCTAAGGCCAGGAAACCCGGACCAGAGCCACTCAGAAGAAACAAAGCCTAATATTACTACACTTCCATAAACATGGAACAGTTTTTGGCTCAGAAAATACAATTATCGTGTGATATAATTCTCGATATGGGCTCTTCTTTTTGCCACACCCGCGACAACTTGTGTGTGTGGCTGGAGCAAAAAGCTACCTTGTTGTATGAGAGAACTTTGTGTACATTCGGTTAATGGAATATAATTATGAGAAACATTTAACAAAAGAGGTATTCTGGTCCCTCTAATTAATATTATCACATAGAGAATTATAAATAGTTTCTAACTACGTGACGTTCAAAAGTACATGGTCAACTATTCAGATTCCACACCATGCATATAAATTTGCTTAAAGAATTCTACGTGACTGAGATGTAGATTTTTTTTACGTTGCCCTTCGAATAAGTCCATACTTAGTATTTATAAAAGCACATAACTCCTCTCAAAATTATAATTCGACTTCATCTATACTTTTGAGTAAAGTGCAAAAAGTTTGTTTTGAAAGCAGTTCTGTACCTGTCCTATTTTTAAACAATACAATTAAAATTGATTTTAATTGTGAAGCAGAAAAATTTAAATAGAAATGTATCAGAATGATAAATTGGTGCCATCATTTTTCTTCAATCTTGAATTATTTTATCCTTCATTACAGGGATCGAATCGCAGTTTGAGTATTCATATTAGACAAAGGAAAAGGAAACGAATTAAGATTTCATTGATTTAGGAGAAAATAGCAGCTTTTAAATCTAAAGGCTAGATTTGGCTAATAAGGTCATTAAAATCAAATTTATATGTTTATATATATATTACTGTTAGATACTAGCTTATATCAAACATTTATTACAGATATAGAAAATAACTGAAATAAACTGATCGGGTATCTTAAGCTCACCGTACATGTGTAAAAAATTGTTTCCAGCATAATCGTTTCTAACAATTAATTAAGAAACTAATTATAAACTAATAACGATAGAAAGTTGGATTGAGTAAAACTCTCTAGGCACATACAAACACACTATTGCCATTAATTAAAATGTTCATTGCTTATATCTGAACTATACATTATTTACATGCATATATAAACATATAGCAATACATTGGTCATCTCATAAATTATATTAAAAGACTATTCATTAAAATATAACTAAAGCTCTCATATTTTTTTCGCCACCTTTAGTGGTGTATAGATTTTTGTAATTTTCGACCACTACTGTGATTGAACTAAAACATTAATGTCATATTTTAATGAATAACGTTTTGTTATGGAATTCGTTCGGTTATATTTTGTCAAACGAATTAATTTAGTTTTATTTAATAAGTAATGTAGCCAAATCGTGTTTATAACAACACAACAACAAACCTATAAACTTTGTTTATAACATGGACCCAATATTTTTGATTATAAAAGTTTACTTTCTGTCATAACTTGGATTATTACTTGTTAGACTTAAGATGCATTCGATTGTAAAGTAATTGTTTGAGAAATACATATAAATTTATTCTGGAATAAAAAGAAAGTTGCGTTTCAACCACAGAAAGACCACAACTTCCGAGATACAGTAAATAAGACAATAGAACAGAGAGCTCAAGGTTTCGACCATAAAATGTATTTTGTGGCCCTGCTTTTAGTGAGGCTGTTGGTCCTGCCGAGGATCATCCCTTACCTTTTAGCCAAGAGAAGGGCAAACTTTCCACCTGCCCCCTAAACTCCACTGATCCAGCTTATGCATACCGTATGCTTACCTTTTAGTTTTCCTATATTTCACTCGGATGTGAAGTTAGGACCCGTCTTAAATTGCATACACACGACTTCCACTGAAAATACTTGGGCTCTTTTCTTATCATAAATTGGTTCATTAAACAGTTTTTTAAACCCCTTAATTTAAGGTATAAAGTAGGCTACCAAAATTCTGTTAGACCACTTTTAAATGTTTTCAATAAACAAATATGTTTACACACATTAAGAAATAATATGATGGATATACCCAGAGTTCAGGCGTATGTATTTGAATCCTCTATTTTTTCTATCCCCTTATACATGCCTGAAAAAGGCATGATTTTAAGACTTTTTATCGGTGTATTAATATTTATCCTAGATTTCGTTTTCAGTTCTCCATTGACTGTTATGTTGTTAAATAAGAATAAATATCAATTACATGAGATTAACAAAGGCTAGAAAATGTTTTGAAAACGTCTCATTAATTTTCATATAACATATTGAAAATAATTTATTGTGCTTTGTTTCTTCAATAATTGCAGTTGAAATACATATTTATTACCTCAAAACCTATTGAGAATATTCTCTCCTTTTCTTATGATATTTTCGATAATACATTCGAGTAGAATGGTTATTAGATATTTCGTAGCATCGTTTCTGCTTGCAGGTTTCATTGCAAAATATCTTATCTTAAAATTAACATTTATTATCCCTTGTGAAAATTTCTGTTACAGACCACAACTTAATTTACATGACCACGTTTTTACCTGTAAAGGTTTGACAAAAAAGGAAAATACGGCTGGATACCCTTGAATAAACTTTTGGTCGCTGAGGCTCACATGGATTAGGGAAAAAGAAGTGTGAATGACTCTATTCCCATTTGGATTTAATTTACGTCACCGAGGATGTTTTGTGTTTATATATAAAACTGTGCGACTCCTATTAAAATTTGATTTTTAGTTTTTTCCTTGAATTGTTTGTGGGGCGCATGTGTGTAAACTGTATTGGTCAATACGCATTTGTAATAGGGGTAGTAGAGGTAGTAGTAATTCAAAAGTAAGTAAAAAATATTAGAACTAGAAAATGGAAATTTGTTTTCTAACTTAATGTGTCTGAGACCTATTGTTAACGTCATTTATAATAATTAAAATGTAAATATTTTGTAATTAGGCAGTAAATAAATTTAATTACATTATTTATTTTGTATTTTAGTTAGAAGTTGGTTTTGTTTTTAAGAAAGAGATTATATTTTGTAGTGATGTTTACATGGTGAAATAACAACCTGTGGAATCATTTTTCCACAACATTATAAGTTGTGGCCTTAAGTCAGTCGCCCAGTCGCCTTTGTATAAATCGTCACCAGACTTTTCTGTGTATCATTAGAGCTCCGTTTAGACCTGTGGGTCCACCGACGTAAGAACAAAGAACTATGAAAAACATCATCGTCTTCGACCTTTGGGAGCGGACCTGTGGTGACCTCTAACCCATCAGAGTTCATACATTAGTAATTTAATATATGATTAGTAATTTTGTAAATTTTGTTCGGGGTTTTTGTATTAATTTTGCTTTATATTTAAGGACCATTTTATTTTAAACTTTGTTCTATATTTTATTTTTTGAAGGTCTTGTTTTGACTTTAATTTATATTTTCTAGTGTTTCATTAATAAATAAATGTTCATCATCCGATATAATGTTTTTTTTTTTCTTTTTATTTAAGTTTTCCTTCAGAAAGACTGACAAGTCGATTTGAGTTGGCTTTAGCAGATATGCTAGATTATTAGCAAAGCAAATGACTATTTTGTCATGTGAAAAAATCCACTTATTGGAGACTTAACTGAAAACCAGTTCAAATTTCTGGTATAATATTTATTTAAAAACCGGCTGCTGATTCAATTTATTTGATATAAAAAAAGATCAGACAGTGCAAATGCTGCTGAAACTTCTTCAATGATTGAAATTTGGAAACTCGTTCAAATTAACATTTTCCGATATAGTATAACATAGCCCAAATTAAAATTCACTGAAAACTGGGATTTGAATATTTGGAAGTTGACAAAAGGCGTACCAAGGATCAACACGGGGAGGTTTGGGGCAAGCCTTGTTCTTTCAGGTTGTGACATTTCAGCAAGAAAAAGGTAAATGAAACCAAAAGCTTAAGAAAATTATCTATAATTATAATTATAGCATTGCTTTATTAGCATTAAAATTATTTGTATATATAACTGGAAGGTAACAACTTCAAAGGCTATGCGATTCTTAGCTCCAAAGTCGAAAAGACAACAGACTGGTCCTTTGCGTCTCTATAAATCTTCAGAATATTTATGATTATAATATTAATATCTAAGAATAATTGATTTTTAAAGAAAAAAAATCAGAATATTTGCAATAATAATATTAACATCTGAGAATAGTTTATTCTTAATATAAGATTTGAAAATGGGTGAAATGTCTTACAATCGAATAATTTCCTCAATAATTCTTCTTAATTAATTTTCCTCACTAGTAAACCTTAATGGATTTCAGGGGCCCGATTAATATCGGGAGCTTTTCATTATATGTTGAGAGTGACGAATATTGAATTTATAGAAATGTATTCCACAAAACTGCAATATGTAAATCCAACAGAAAGATTGTACAAATATTTTGTCAGCTCCCTCACACTAAGTTCTCTTTCACAAAATTTTAAAGGGTCTGCCAAAATTGTATGGAAAATATTGAATACCCGTTTTTTTTTTTGTTTTTTTGTGCAATATTTCACCTCTCACTTTCAATATATTTACACAAAAATAATATCTCTAATTTTCTAGCCAGTCTGAGGACCCTTTTATATTGTACAAGAGCCCGGAAGAAAAAAAGGCAGTTATCTCACCCCAATTTTTTATTACTTTTATGAAAACTATATAGAATTACTAGTCAAAACTGATGAGTCTGCCAAGTATAGGTAGGGGGAATAAAAAATGGCGGCTGTTTCCTATAAATAACTTTAATTTTTTATTCGGAGCTCTATCTATATCTTAAAACTATCAACAACACTAGAAAATCTAAAAGAACATTATATAAAGAAGAGTAAATTTCCTGAAACATTAGCCCTAATTTAATATATTTACGTCCAATAGTTCTCAAGAAAAGCAACATTTCATAAAAATGTACGGAAATATAAGTAGTTCATTAATTTATTTTGAGAAATCTATATCTCAGGAACTATGTAACATAAAGATGTCTATTAGCACTCAAATTAAAGCTAGTTTAATGGACTATAAAGTTGTTTATGACCTTTACCTTCGTAAGAATAGTAGTTTTCATGATATTTCTAAAATAAATTGATTTATAGTTGTTCGGACAATAAGCTTGATTTATGTAAAACTTTATTTCAGAAACCATAGAACGTACAGATGTCTGTCAGCACTAAATTAAAGCTAGTTAAATTTACTATAAAATAGTTAATAATGTATGTAGGAGTAGTAGTTTTTATGATATTTCACAAAATGTTAATTTCTAGTTATTCTTATCAAATGTTGGATTTTTGCAAAAATATATCTCTAGATTCATAAGACGCACATATGTCTGCCAACCATCGAAATAAAGAAAATTTAACTTACTATAAAGTAGTTTATGACACTTATCTTCATAATAGTAGTAGTTTTAGGATATTCACATTTGAATATAATTTGGGAAATGAAAATTTGTCCGACCAATTATAAATAAATTTATTTTACCGAATTTCATGAAAACTACTACTTCTACGAAAATAAACGTCAATTACTACTTTATATCTCATTAAACTAGCTTTAATTTGAGTGCTAATAGACATCTGTACGTCACATAGTTCCTGAGATATAGATTTCTCAAAATAAATTAACTAAGTACTCATATTTCAGTACGTTTCATACAACATTTTTATGAAATGTTGCTTTTTAAAAAGCTATATCTCCAGAACTATTGAACGTAAATAGCTCTATTAGGACTTACATTTTATTAAATTTACTCTACTTTAAATAATGGTATCTTAGATTTTCTAGTGTTGTTGGTAGTTGTAAAGATATAGAGCTCCGAATAAAAAAGTAATTATTTTTAGCATTTTGAAACAGCCGCTATTTTTTATTCTCCCTACCTATACTTGGCAGACTCATAAATTTTGACTACTAATCATACCCTGTTTTCAATTAAGTAATAAAAAATTGGGGTGAAATAACTGCCTTTTTTCTCCTTTGGGCTCTTATACAAATACTATAAAATACTTTTCTTGGTAAGCATCGTATTATATGTTTAAGTATTCTATTACCTACTAATGTTTTGATCCTTAGAAGCTTCTACCTCTCTGAGTGGTATTGTAATCCGATTACCGTTTCTCATTAATATCTCAACTTTTGGTGGCTATAATTATATCTTATCTCCCGAAGCACGTTTCAATTAATTAAAGTTCCAGTAAATTTTCATGTCGCACGGAATGAAAATGAATCAAATTACAACTACAAACAAAATTTAAATAAAAATCCTCATTTTTTTCATGAAAGCTTAATTCATCTAAAAACATCGGTTCATATTCGGATATCACTACACTGATGTAATAATTATTTGATCGGAATATTTAAGTTAATATTTTTAATGGTTGGGACATTATTTCTGCTGTTGTTTGAAATTAGAAAAATTGTAGTTTCGTTTGAACTATTTTGTTTCTGCATGAAATCTATAAAGTGAATAAAGACACTTTGTATTTGCAAGGTTTAGTAAAGTAACAACAACTTATTTACAATGAATGACTGATGGAAGTTACGTTTTTAATCTAAACTTTAGGAATGAATTTTGTTATGGAATTGGAGATTTACTATAAGTTACTGATGTATTATTAGCTTTACGAACTGAAATATAGACAGAAAAAAACATTACTAAATATTACATTTTTTTTCCTAAAGAATCTTGCACCCGGTGAATCTTAAGCACTTATTATTTAAATATTATAAATATAATCTATACCTTTTACTAATTAATCATATGTACTCGATTAAATTTGCCTTATGACTTCATAATAAACTACGTGATCGTATCAACAGAATATATTTAAACAAATGGAGAACACCTTTTCTATTCCGAATTTACATTGAAATTTCTAATATTAACGACTGAGTAATTAAATATTTTGATCATTAAAATTTTTTTCACAAATAATGTATTAAATATTAATTTTTTAGAATCGGAACACTTAATCATTAAAAGTAAATTATTCGCGAGTCTATATCTAACTGTTTGGATACTATCTCGGTTGCATTGGACCTCATATAAAATATTTTCTTTTCTTTCAAGCTATGTTACCGAGAGTAGAATATTCCACCATATCCCCGGCATCTTATTTCATTCCGTTTGTAATATAGGTTATTCCGGATCGGTAATTCTATGATACACTCCTACATTCGCAGTGATGCTACCGTTTTTCTTTTATGATAAAAAGAAAATGGTTTCTTATATGTCTTTTATTTATATTTTTTTTCATTTCATATTATCTTAGAACAATATTATGGGTATGTAATATTATAATAAAATAGTGAATTAAATTTGAATACTTGTATTTTTGGTTTCTCGCTACAGAACGTGGGAATGTTTTGTGCATATGGTGAATATAAAACTCAGGAAACATAACTATCTTCACACTCAACGGTATTTTTATTCCTCGACATCAGAAAACAGATTAGGTTCAGTTCCTTTCTGTCTTCGTTTTGTCTGAGAAAACCCAATACTGGAACTACTTAGGTCTCATAACTTGGATTTTGACAAAAGAAAAGATATATTTCGAAATTTTCAAAATAATTAGAAAAAATCACCTACTAATTTCAGAATAATTAACATTCATAATCGATTGGCTAGAAACATATATTAAATTTTAATAAAAAGTATATTTTAAATCGTATTCTATATGTATATACCTTTTAAAATATGTTCAATATAATTTATAGATTAAGTATGTTTTAAATTATTTTCTTTTAATACCTAATACTAAATAAAATAACTAATTACATTATTCCAAAGTCTTAACTCATCAATAATAAAAACAACTTTCTTTATCTGTAACGAATTTCACTCAAACCAGTCCTTAATAATTATAAATATAGATATATCGTCATTCAACTAATTTTTAAATATATATATATTTTAAATTCCACTTTTAGTTCAAGGCAATAAATCAAATTTTATATATGACTGTTCTATGTTTCTGGCTAACTGCGGTTTTATGGCTGGCGGGGATTCCAGTAACCACATTTATTATAAATTTATGAATGAACATCAGTATTGTATTATATATTTCTATGCCTTCTTTATGGGATCTACTGTCCTTAGAAATCTATTATCTACCCTTAAAATTAAAAACTAGGTACCACAGACCCTCCTGATATTGTATGATAGATAAACTTAATCATTAAATATCTTTTTCAAAGATTTCGTGTTCACCATTTCACTTAGCTATGGTAATCAGGTGACATGCAAGGTATTTAAACCATTAAGTAAAGTCTTAGGATAATACTACATTTATTGCAGGTATTTTCTAATATATAAATCTTAATTTATAAGAGAGTTTATAAATAAAACATATTGGTTATGATCAATGTAATTTATATTTCTAATTGGTTTTTGAAAACTTTTATTTATCGAGAATATTACAGTCTGCTACAAACTTGGGCAATGGGTAATAGTGATAATTCGACACTTTCATACAAACAAATAAAAACAATAGAATAACAATAAGTAAAAGTAAATAAATAAAATCTCTATATGTATAAAAGTAGAAAATAAATTAAATGAACATAATCAAACTAATTAAAATAAATTATATACAATATTTACAATCTCAACCTAAGGTTCCCCGAACCAACTCTATCCCCCACGCATAAGGAGTAGAGTAGGTTGTTGGCTTGGGCTTTAGGGCGTAAAACCCTGAGATCATTAAGGCCCATGTTTCGAGCTTTATAATTCTATTTCACTTTATTTTTCTCTTCAAATAATTACAAAAAAAAAATTAAACAATTACTTATTCCAGAATTATTTACTACGTATAACAAACGGGGTTTCGGGTTTAAATCTTATTCAAAAGGTCATTGCTTTTTAAGAAAACCATAACCATTTCCTCGTTCTGGTCATCATTCAGAGCATCCAATACACTCGGTCCACTCCCAATCTATTTAAGTTCATGGAATGGAAATGACATTCTTCAAATATGTGACTGATCGTAAGTACTCTTTTGCAGTATTGACATTGGTGCTGGTTGCTTATTGATCAGATTTACATGAGTTAAATTCGTATGACCTATTCTCAATCTGGTAATAGCTACCTCCTCCCTGCGATTTGAACGGTTTGATGTGAAATTTTAATTTGCTTGGCGGGCTTTCATTTCACATGGCTTGCCAACTAGCTAATATTTCTGTTTTCATCGGAAGTCTTATTTCTTGGGGTGTCAGAATGGCCGAGCCTTGACCTGGAAAAGCAAGTGCTTGTTTAGCTGTAATTTTCGCTAGTTCATTTCCAGCGATCCCCACCTGACCCGGCACCCTTATAAAGAAGACAGTTTTTCCCAAGTTTTCAAGCATGTTGGTATAATTGAGAATTTTTATGACTGCCGGGTGTTTCAGATAAATGATCTTCATGGCTTTTAGTGAACTTAATGAGTCGGTAATGATAACTATGTTACTATGTGCCACTGTTATAGAGAAGTGGAGTGCTGAAGCTATTGTATGTAATTCAGCTGCATATACACTGTATAATTTATGCAGTTTTATTTTATGGGTTGAGTAATTTGTGATGAAAGAGGATGCTGTAGATTCGTCAGATTTTGATCCATCAGTATATATCAATAAAGGATCTGGAATATTTTGACAAAGACGTGAGAACCTAGTTTTATGTTCAGTGGGTGACGTTTGGGAATATACCTTTGGGAAATCGAGATAATTGGAGCATTGTATTTGGTAGTCTGTGTATCCATAAAGGATTGAGGACTTCCGGGTTGCACAGAGGTATTTCTTTAAAGAACTCAATAGCAGTATGTGTTCTTTCTGCCAACAGGAGTGTTGAATTTATTTTATTTTTTAAAAAAATTAAATATTTAGGTTTGAAAGAGTAAAGAGTGCGTAGAGTGGTCGTTTTGAGGGTATAATTTTGGATTATAGTTTATCGCCAGTTTTTTCCTTCTGAACAAGAGGAGATAGTCCAACTTCAGACTAAGAATGGGGCTAGTTCGAAATGCGCCGGTTGCGATACGTATCCCAGTATGATAACCGCATCTAGTCTGGCAGAGCCGTAAATGAAACATCCAGAGTCCATCTTCGAGCATACCAGAGTTCGGTATAGTTTGATAAGTGTGTGTCTGTCTGAGCCCTAAGAGATGCCGCTAAGAAAGAGTAATATATTTAATTTTTTTATTGCATTGGATTTTAATGTTGAGATCTGCGTTTCCCAATTTAGTTTCCGATAAAATTACATCCCCAGGAATCTGTGGTTATTTGTGTAGGGTGCCTAAATATAGTTCAAGAGATGGTGGGGTTATTCTTCGGATAAAACAGAGGCATTTTGTTTTCTCAGGTGAGAACTCGAGATCGATTAAGAGTGACCAGTTACTAATTCTATTGATTGCTTCCTGTAATTTATATTTTATGGTAATTGTATTAGCGGATCGACAAATAATGGCTAGCTATAGCAGCGGTTTAATCCCCCTTGGCAAGTTGAGTCCCAAATCGTTAATGCTAGGCAGAATAGTGTTGGGCTGAGAATACAATCCTGTGGGACTCCGCTACTATGTTCGCGGTCAACGGAAAATTCGCATCCTATTTGTACTCTGATGTGGCGATGTGAAAGAAATTGTTTTCTGTATAGGTACATTTGCCCTTTGATTCCGATAGCTGATAATTTTCTAAGGATTATATCATGTTTGATATTATCAAATGCTTTTTTAAGATCGAAAAATATTACGATTGAGTGTTGAGAACTAATAAATGAATATTGGGTTTCAGCCTCCAATGTAACCAGATAGCCCTGTGTGGATCGACCTGTAGTATTGTTCTCTATTATCCACATTAATCTTTTATTGACCATACGTTCCATTATTTTGTAGCTTGTGAGGAATATGGGTCGGTAGCTGGTTGCAATCCGCTTGCCCCTTCCTTTTTTTTAAAATTGGGATTATTATTCCCGCCAGGTACTTGGGAATTTCCCAGTGAATCAGACATGATTGTAGTAGTCAAACAGCCATTGTAGCATGTTATTTGGGTGTTTTTTTATCATATCATATCGGATTTGATCAGGCCCGGGTGTAGTGCCTTTGGTGGTATTTTAGATATGTTTTAATTCCCACAGGGAAAAGGGGAGATTATAAAATTATAATACGGCCGCTTCATTATCTGTGCTATCGGAACATACTGCTTCGTCAACAATGTTATTTTTAGTGGAATTATAAATTTAGGAGAAATAGTTGGCAAATGTATTTGATATAATGGATGCAGTAGAGTAGGGCCCTAAGAATACTAGGCTTCGATTTTTAATTCCTAGATTTTAACTGTCAAGATATAGCTTTTTCAGCTTAATACTGGCATTTTCAGTGGTAAAAAAATATTCCCCATCCTCTTTTTTTGTATTTTTTTCATGATTAATTAGGTTTTTTAATTTTAATTTTTTTATTTTGTCTATGGATTCTTCCAAGTCTTTAAGGGCCAATTCTCTTGTTCGTGGAATTTTATTATTTTCGAAGGCTTGACGAAATGATGGGCATTCTTCAATTATATGCTTTATTGATAATGGGGAATGACAGGTCTGGCATATAGGCTGGTCCTCTTTTGTGATTAAGTGAAGGTGAGTTAATTTGGAATG
>NW_027112104.1:0-12343 GCF_000696795.3 Halyomorpha halys | reverse complement strand
TTTGCTAACGACTGATAAAGATTTATTCGATTTAATCCGATATTTTCGATTATTTTTTGAATTTGTATAAAGTCGGGGTCGGGGTCTAATTTTTTGATGCACCCCTAGACGGGGAGGCCGGAAGACCCCGAAGACGCCGCGACTGCAATGCCGCCCCAGCCTATGCACCACGCAAGCTAGGACCTGGCCTGCCCCTACCATCACACCAGAGTCGAGGACACGCTGGCCAGCCTCTGAGGGAGAAGCAGCCTGTTACATGAACACGGGCGAAGATTCATGGTTTTCATCAATTTTCCCACCGCACACTTGAACGAGGGAAGCGGCCATAGGACGCAGAAGTAACCGCGGCTGTGAGACATCCAACCATATGGCTCAGATAAGCTATAACATGATAATGATATTGATTTCTATTTATTTTGTCCATTTTACTGCAAATATTCATTAAAGCTAACACACTAACCCTAATTGCCCCTCCAGGGATTAACACTTGGTATTATAAAAATATATGCATGTTTTGACCGAAAGGTCTCACAATTTCAACACGCCTTGTTCCACATTAATAAAAATTCAACATACAGTCGGGATACCTGATGTAGATTTAGAAAGGTGTTTGGTCCAAGTGTTGTTTATAATTGAGCTTCCCACCGATAAAGCCAATAGGCAATACCTGCTCTTAATAGATTTGCTCAGGACCCTTTCAGCTCTCCATTAACCACCTGTGAAGTGCCCTATGTTGACAGGTAAATACCCGGCACAGATATGGCAAGACATATGGTAAAGGCCCCTATAATATTAATAATTGCTAATGCCTAGATACATAGCAGGTGGTTAGGGAGTTTTTCATATCTGGTTCGCGCTAGATCGGTTACATATGGAACATTGAAGTCTTTATGGCAATTTTGGTATTTAATTTGTGACAAAGTAAGGAAAATTGAGGAATTTACAAAGATTTTGAATTGTAAGGATTGGATTTTGAATTTGTAACGATACAAACGATGGATTGTGACGACCCATGTAGTCATGTAGATCAGTATTTTGTAATGGATTGGAAGTTCAACGCATTTCGAGGATTTTATACATACTTCATACTATTATACAATATATATTAGCCAAAAAAAAAAAAAAATTCTAATCATGCATTCTAATGAGGGGAAGGAGGTATTCGGCCCTTTTACGGTTTCTTGTTGTTTAGTGGATGATGGTAGAAATATACTTTGGGATTATAAAATGTAAAAAAAAATTGTTTATTTGTTCTATTATAATTCAAATTTAAATTTACCTAGTGGAACAGAATTTGTGCCATTTTGCCAACCTTTTAAGACCTTTAAAATTTGAAGTTAATCGGTTGAGTGCCTTAGCTGAGAATTAATTAATTATTTTGTTACGAAACTGATATTCCATATCATATATTAGTGAAAAATGTGTACATGATGAAATGTTGTGGTTTTTCATTTCGGTTTCGGAGTACCAAAAAAAAAAAATAAATAAAATAAAAATATATATATAGATGAGCTAAAACAATTTTAGGTTTTTTAAGTTTTACGTTCAACCGTTTGTTTCTAGAGATTGAAAAATACCAAATCATGAATCATTTCTTAGAATAAGAAAAAAAGTTATAATGAGGATCAGGATGTTTCTGAAGCAGTAAAAACTTATGCTAGTATAGATTCCTAAGATTATACTGCTGATTACTTATAAATTATCGGTTGTGGGAGGAGCGCGATTGGCCGATACAACCTCAAGGAAAGTGAAAGCCCTCGATAGAGGTAGGAAAAACCTGAGGCAATTCATCAAAGCCCTTTTCTACATAGAATTAAGTCATACATCTTCCTTTACCTCTTAGGGAAAAGAAGTTTTGTAATTTGACTCAGTGGTTTTGCTTTCTCAGTCTTATACATTACTGAAAATATGTTAGTCATTAAATAGAAACATTCAAAAACTCATTCAATTAAAACATTTTTAAAAAAGGTATCCCCTCCCCGTTAGTATCGACGCCCTAAGACCGTTTTTACCTTGATCCGTTCTTCAAAGAAAGCAAACAACTTAACAAAGGAATTTCTTAACCAAGAATATCTTCGAAAAACAATTCCCTTAACTTTTTAGAGTACTGGAACCGTTTAATACTTTGCCAACTAGACACTTCTCGGTCAAATTATTTTTTCTTCCGACTTCACTGCAGGATAAAACAAAAATTGAGTGACAGCTTCTTTACTTCAACCTCTTTCATTCCATGGTGTAATTTCTTATCAGCTATCATATTTTAAGTGTTGAGTTTGAAAATTGACAAAAAGATTTGAGAATATAATTAGAAGGTTACTCATGCGTTGGATGTTCATTTCATATTACCGTGTCCGGTTTTCTAAACCCCACAAGGGGCCCCCGGACACGCATTATATTTAATTTACTTATATATTCATGTATTTAAATTTATATATCTATGTATTTCTAGTATGTATCTCTATCGGTTTCCTATCGGAACCGACTGAAAATGTATGTAATATATTTAACTCAAGCAATAGATACCATATACTACCTTGCTATGATTTGCTAGATATGATTATTTATAATTAATCATTGGAGTTCTTCTCCAATGGTATCGTTTTTATCAATTCACAATACTATTATTTTGAGGTGGCATGCAGGAATTTTTAATTATTAAGTGAAGGCTTGGTAGCATTGGTTTATACTTACAATCATATATACATGAGCAAGAATAATATTATGAGAGAGGATGGTAGATCAATTTCTTTAAAATTTAATTATGAATTGAGCAGTACCAGTTGGGATCTTTGTTAATTATATTGACTTTAAATTTATCGATTCTATTATTCCCATTCAAAATACACTGAAAGGTCTTACTTATTTTGGTGCACCTGTCAGCTTGGGCGGTAGTGTCTCTCTTCACGACCTGTGAGTTTACTTCCAGTCCTTATTTCCCTACTCTATTATATATACAATTTTTCCTTGCAAAATGCCACATTTCCTTCTCATTGGAAAATCGCTTTAGTTTGACCATTAAATAAAATCCCAAATCTTTCATCACCTAATGGCTTCCGCCCTATTTCTTTCCTCTCTAACCTTTCATAACCGCTAGAACGCTTTGTTAAAAACCAACTCTTAAACTTCCTAGAAGAACGTTCATTTTTCAACACAATCCGCTCTCCTTAAAATAACCTCCAAACTGCCATGGAACACCAAAACCTAATTCCTTCATTTGTAGTTCTCAGTTTTTCATTTATGATTGTAAATATGTAAATTAGCAGAAATTGTATCTTTTCATTAATTATTTTCTAGTTAAATTGTATTTGATTTTTTATCATTTTTTCTTCTTTTTATTTATTATCAAAAGTCATCTTATATTTTATGGAATGACGTGTGGTTTTATTTTATTTTTCTCTATCATTTTTTAATGTATTCTGTTGTTTATTTGTATCTTTTCAAATTCATTGTTTTATTTTATTTTTAAAAGTTTTGTAATTTCATCTCTATTTTGTAATATCATATTTACTCCAAGGCTCTAAAGCCTAATTTTGACACCTGTATATTATTCTAAAGGGATCAATCCCTGAATAATTAAAGATTATTATTATTATTTTTGGGGTTTTCTCGCTATTACGGTTTGAGTATCTGAGGTGAGGAATCTAGAAGTAAAACCACCTTCATATTTTGTTTATTTATTTATTTTCTTTTTTTAAATATTTAAAACCTTTCGCACTATACGTGCTGTGTTTAAGAGAACCGACTGTTGATCCTCTCTTAGTACATCTACAGGCATTCCCAAACCAACCATTCTTCCCAAGGCATTATGATTTGGAGTTGTGGTAACTTCCTCCAAGTGATACAGTTCCTTCAATTTAATCGCCAATTCCTGGCATTTCCTTAGTTTTTCTCCGACAGTAGAGCTTATATGATTATATTATATATTATATTATTCCGACATCAATAAGTTTTCTTTTTTAGTTTTGCTAAGCTTAGTTTGCTTTCTTTTTTCTTAAATTAATAAGGAGGATATCTGGTTTATTATGGCGTACCGTATGGTCCATAATTATTAATTCATCTTTCCCGGTCCACCATAACCCCGATAGAGCTTGAGAGGACCTTTTTTTGGAGTTTATTTAGGTGCTACTTGTAGTATGGGCTCTTATCATCAATTAACTTGTACTTTATCGCCAGGGGCTGATGCAAAATTTTTGCCACATTGTTGTGTCTCTGTAAATATTCAGTACCAGCCAACACTCCACATCCACCCATATGTTGTTCCAGCGCCACCTAGCATAATCGACACTTATCCGGTGCTGTTGCGTCTTTTAGCACTTGCCTCCTATATGATCTAGTGGCAATCGATTGATATTTAATAGCATCCACAAATCCCTCTGTCTCGGAGAATAGCCTTCCAGGTTTTAGTCATTCAACTGATATTTCTTTGTCTAAGGAGGCTTTGTTCATTTGGCTATATAATCTCCCATACAGAGACTTGCATTCTGTTAGTCATTCATTTTGTGACACGATTGTTGATTCAACACCTTTGCTCAGATTAAGTGCAGTTAAACCAGAGTCCATCCTTGAGATTGCGAGAAAGTATTGGCGTAGGGTCTCTTCCTGTTTGCGACAAGCTTCTTCAATATTTAGGTTAACCACGTCCTCCTTCTTTTCTAGGTAAATACAGACGGACTTCAGAGGACATTGGGTGGTGAGAATGTTCTTGTGTGAGAGTTGTTCGTGCAAGGCGATCCATCTCCTGTAGGCTGGTGTTTGACCATTGCACTATACCGAGGCTATAACTATGAGCAGGTATTGCCCAGGTATTGATGGTCTTAATTTTTTTTTCACAGTTAGTTGGGTTTTGAGCACTTAACGTAACCTAATTTTTAGCATTGTTGGAAGCTCATGTTGCATATCTTTTCGGGATATTTTATACTTTTACATCCCCATATATTTAAGAAGATGGAAATACGAAATTAAAACTGCAATTTTTTTTTTTTATGCTTTCTATTCTAAGTGATTGGCTTTGTTCATTCAATTCATTTCACCTGACCATTAATCGTAATATATATAATTTTGATGATTATTAATTTCGTTTTCATTAATTTAACTGAATTAACCTTGTGAGGAGCTGAAATGATAATAAATAAATAAACACTTATGCACTTTATTGTCAAATCAAGAGACAGTAAACGCAAATTAAACATACTATTAATATAATTGCTGTTATTAAAATCATCGGATCAAAGGTAGTTCATTATTAACATCTGTAATGTATTATTAGTATTGTTAATTTAATATTAGCTATTTTTCTGCTGATGTAAATAGAGAACAGTTATATGTGTTTTCCAAATAATAAGGGTAGAATTAATTTTTAAGACATTATACTATTCTCTGTTAAGTACTTTCCTGGTATGTTTCAATAAATAAATATATAAATGTTAATATATTAGTTAGTTAGTAAATAACTATTTTTTCCGAGGATTTGGTTTGGTTATCATTTTTAGATATTAATTGATATTTTAATTTTTGGAATAGCCTGGAGGACAGCCGATATATGCATTAATAACTACTTTCTTCTAATAATTATATTTATAATTAACCTTATCTATTATGGCTCGCTTTTCTAGGTGTATTATATATAGAGAAGGATGAGAAAGTTTTTTATTGTTAATTATTTACTTTAACACATAGTTTTGTAGGAAGGTAGGCATTATTAATTATTAAAGGAATTCCTCATAATAATAGTAATGATTTATTACCTGATAAATATACTTTTGAATAGAACTGAAATATTGAGATAAATATACCACACCACATTTATGAAACAATAAATAGATTAACTTAACAAACAACTGATACTGAATCCTTATAATAATGTTTCTTAATACATCCTTATATGAATATTAACATTTCTAAAAATATCTGTTTTTATAAAATAAAAAAAAGAATTTATGACGATATTCTTTAATGGTGAATTATGTTTTAAAATTTACATTGAACTCCAGAAATATTTATTAAATAACTAATTTTATATTTTAACTTTATAAATATTGATATTCCCCAATGTTTAACCTAACTATACCCATATATTGAGCAATAATATAATTGTCAATATATTGGTTAACCACTAATATTGTATTATTGTGTATAGTTCAAATTATCTTTTGTAACTATTGATTCTCTCATAAGGATATTTGTTAAATATTTATAATTTAAGTTATTGCGATCGTAATTTTATTATGAAGTTGTCCTCAATGATAGAATGGGGTATCTCCTTTCGATGTCTTATTTCCTCCATTAAACAGAAAGTTAAATAATATAATATATAAGGAAAATCAGAAGTGACGTGTCCCCCTTGAATACTTATACAATCTTACAAGAAATGTACATAGAAAGGAAATGAATTTGACACACCTTTCAACAGATCATACTCTCCTAACACTTGGTAATCTTATGCCCCTTGATTCTGCACCTGTAAGCCAGACTTATGGAACACGATTTACCATTAACCATACTTTAACTGACTACGGGGCTACGACTCCCTCAAATCCTTATATTATTTAAAAACAGACCTACATTCCATTGGAAGATAACAAGCAGTATGTTGATAATATTTTTGTATTTCTCAATCAATCCTAACTTTACAATAAAAAGTTACTCAAATTTTACCACAGGTTCCCATGTTGCAATAGTTATACATTTAAATATAATTGTGGCCATGAATCATCGAGAATGGGACAATCTAAATTTGAACATTATTTTTTCTATCCCACTATTTATTTTAGTAAATACCCATTTTTTCTCCTTAAATGGTTGGTAAGTAGTAGATCCCCTTCATACGCAGTACTTATACATTACTTATAGTTCTGAGTTCGATTAATCAGATCTACACTGGGCAAAATTGCGAGTAACTTGACTGTAATTAATTATAGCAGGAGGAGGAGGCTACATTCCCTTAGAAGTGAATAAAATTATTAACTTATAAAAGTTGAAATTTTTTTCAAAGACTTATTGTAATAACAGATCAAGCAGAGTAACAATTATATATAATTTTCTTAAAATTTTAGTTTCATTTCCCTTTTCCGTGCTGATATGTTACAATCTGATTGCCTATGGTTTGTCCCCTTTCCCACACAAGTTTTGATTCTGGGTACGCCCTTGGCTGCATCATGTCCGTCCTCAGGTCAAAATTGTTTTTTTCTGATTCGTTTTTCTATTGGTCCTTGATTGTAGACGATTTTAAAATAGGAATCATGTTTTTGAGTTAAACACATATTAGAATAAATATGCATTATTGCCTCCACTGTGCTAACCCGTCTAACCTACATATAGTAAACATGATAGTGATCAGTCAGCAAAATGTATCGTCAATCTAAAAATCTTTGAGTTCCATATCCTTTCCCCGTGAAAGACTGGGGTTGTGGTTCCAAAGCAAATATAAATTCTAGCCATGTGCTCGGGGTTTCCTAGGCCATTTGTTTTTCAGGAGGTACATGTCGGGGGTCCTTCGGATGTTGGGGGTGACCTCGATTCCTTCTCCTTCGGCCTTATATTTTGCATTCTTCCAATTCGCTTACATTATTTATTTATACTGGAATTATCTTCTCCGAATTTAAATGATCTAACCAGAACTTTTAGATCACTCGATCACTAGAAGCACTAGGGTTCCGCCTTAGGTTGTTATATCCTCAAAATAATTACCGTAAAGCTTATTCGAGTGGAACCGTTCTTAAAGTTAGTGACTCAATTTTCTTTTTCTTACCCTTCAAAAGTTTTTGTTTATTCTCACATACGATGTATATTTATATATATCTTTTTTGGTATGTCTTGACGATCAGTCAATAATACATCTTTTAGCGACGTTTCACAACTTTATTGTTTTCATAGTCATGCCCTACAATGAGAAAAACGCAGTTTTTTAGAACATACATTCTCTTCAAATAATTGCCACAAAACTACAAGCAAGTACATAGTGCAATCTCTGACTAATAAATATTTCAATCAAAATATGTTTTAATACAAACATTACTTACAATTCTCAACTACAGTGTGTTCTACATTATGATGCTACCATCTGCAGGTTAAGGGAAGAACTGAATCGTTTGGAATTAAGGTAAGGTTTGTTAACTTTTATTTAGTTAACATTAAGTGCTCGGTCGCGTATGGCATCAGGCGTTTGACGAGTGCGGAGTCGAGTTGTAGTGTGTGCCTTAGTACAAAATATGACAGACATTCCCCCAGGGCGGTACAAGAGGAAATACCAACGGCAGACAGACAACTGACTGACCTCCAGATCGACACTTTTGGGATGTAAGTCCAAATACGTGGAAGTATATGTGGGTGACGGTCATGGACTCTTTTAGCAAGGTAGCAATGGCGGAGCAAATAAAGGATCGGCCGGCCGAAGCGATATTAGGTGCACTATGCCCAATTTTTCTACTATGCCCAATTTTTCAGGTTCCTAACACCACCAAGCACGTCGTACTTGCCTGTACCGCCTATGAAGCAATGAGAGTCAAGATGATGAAGGAAACAGGACTCTATGTTCTGACGGAGAGCGATCTTCCTGAGCTGATGAAGTAAGAAAACTACCCACACTACAAGACCTTCGTGAACGGGTGGAAGGAAGCTGTGGGGTCTACTCACTTCTCCCTGGGTAGGAGAGAATAAGCTATATCAGCAAGGTCTCTCTAGAAGAGCAAGATATATTTTGTAGCAAGATCAAACTGTGTGCACAGCTATGTAATTTTTGTCATATGCAGCAATGAGTTGACCCACTGCTGCGAACACACGTATTGTCTAATAGACAGGGTAGAGCAATAAATAAATAAAAAGGTGCACTACGCACCTGGTTCCAATTTTATGGCGGTCCTGACTTCATTTATTTGACAATTCCTTTATCCGAGAGGAAATGAAACTTCTCGAATTTAGGTGGCATTATAACACCCCGGTACTCCCTAAAGGTAGGGGTGGAGTCGGGAGACTACACAGAGATTGATCATAATGGGATTCATTCATTGGATCAAATTTTTTTCCTGCTATGTAGGCTATTGTGAAGGGCAACAAAATTGCAATACTTCTAAGATAATTAATTTAATGGTTGATATAGACTCGGAGTTATCACCTATAAGGAATATATTTTCTATTTATTACTATTAAAGCAGCCGAAGAATATATACAGACAATTGGAGGCCTTTTGTAGCTGAGGGAGTTGTTATGTCACCTTTGCAAATTCGAGTCTGCAGCTGTCGTGGTTCATGGGGAGGTTGACTGCTATTTCGCAGAGGCCCATGTTATGAAAACATGATTGATCCTCCACTATGAAAATAATAGATTGATTACCTGCAGATAATCCCCCCTCCGCCTCCATGTTAAAACGACCAGACAGGTGGTAAAAAAGAAATGAGGTACAATATGCATTGAAGCAGGAGCTACTGGATCAAGTAAAGCTTTAGTCGATTTTAAGTGCATTTTTTTTATTATGACTTTTGTCTTGGTCTTTTCTTACATACTGGAGCGGGAAGGGGGTTGTCTAGAGGGGACCAACCTACTCTAACCATGGCAAGGAGTCAAGTTTCATTTTTTTCATTTGGTGAGATCGCCACAGAAATTAAAATGTCGATCACCCCAGACCGAATCGAAACGCGTAGTTCTCGGTTTTCAACAACCACCCGAGTCACGGACTGCCCATTTTAAGTGCATCAGACGCTGAAAAGAAATTGGACCTGACTCAGTAAAAAAAAAATAATCTTAGCCCACATTTCCGATCATTTTATTTATTTTTAAATTAAATTGCAAATATAATATTTTTTTATGGTCTATTGATGATGTTTTTCTTCCTCACTACCAAAAGTAGAGAAGATTTATATTTATGTAGGAAATAAAACAAAAATTAATTGCATGTTTCAATAATTGCTCCTCCCAGATATTTTATTCTCTAACGACTAATTATATTTATTTAAATGAATCTAATAAAATTTAAGTAGTAGCCAATTCTATACCTTAGAATGCCACAAGGCAATATATGCTATAGTATATGCTAGTATACATTTGTCATTTCTATTATGCATGTTTATGTATGTATTGTATACATTTAATAATAAAGGAGGTTACGGAAAAAAATAATAATAATAAAATTAAATCTTAAACCATTAAATATAAGTAATTATATAATTACTGAATCGGTAGAACTTATGTAGAAGCTAAACTTACCTAGGTTTCGTGGTACTTTTTTTATGCACTAGGAAAAGTTAGATATTTTTGTTGAAATTCAACCCACCATCTCACAATGGAGTTTAAAATTTATTTACCTTGTTATGTATTGTATTTAGTAATATAAAATAATTCAACGCTATGAGCTCTCCTGAGTCCTCCCACCTTCTTAAAGTTAATACTCATAATCACAACCGTTGGTCTTGTGACAGTATTTCCTTACAAAGTACTGAATCCCTGACCCATATTTTTAATATCCTTTATTTGTGCAGAAGGTTGGGGACCAACTGAATCGGCTCCTTCTGTTTTGGCATTGGGCGTTTATAACTGTGCACCTACATATTCTTTATATTATTATATATCAACTTAATATATTATTTAATTTATTATTACCAATATTCTCTAATCGTTAAATATTAAATGATTCCCTCCTTTCACCTGAGTATCCACTGTTAGTAGGCCACGCCCCAAGGCAATAAGTGTAAGAATTAGCATGGCATTGGTGAGCGGAGCACGTAGCAGCTGTGTACTGCTCTAATCTAATCCTGATCCTTTATTGCGCCTTTTACTGACCGTCTGTCAGTGTTCTTTGCTGCTAACGGCCCTTGATCGTCCATTTGGCCATTCCCTTCCCACTTTCGTAAAGTTCCCGCTGTCGGCCATTTATAAGGCGGGTTCAGTTGTGGATCGTATTGTGGTTTTAAGAAGCTGCTTTCTTTAACATAGCAATGTATTCAATCAAACAAAAAAAAAAGTCGATAAATTAATATGATGCAAATGAACGGCTCACTTTATAATCCAAGTTTGTGAATAAAATAACAAGGATGAAATGAAAGTTAATGCATAATTAAATATTTAAAAAAATAAATATTTATTATTCGTTAATGATATTTGTGGTCTATTAAAATATCTTGATCGACATTAGATGATCTCTTCAAAAACAAGAATAAGGGTTGATGTTTACCCTTGAAATGAATCAGATCAGATTATCTTTTCGACCTTGCTGTCTCCTAAATTGATTAATAAACAGATAAATGTCATCTTTAATGGCCAGATTTATATTGCACTGTAACTTTTAATATCATCTGATATTAACTATTAAATAAACCTTAATATCAAGTCTGCGTACTATACACACAGGTTTTTGAATGTTATAGACATTAATCTAAATAAAAATAAATATAATTTGACCCCACTCTGTTATTTATTGTAACGAATTGCCTGTGAATAAAAAAGTAATTTTCGAAATCCACGTTCTTTTTTGTAAAACGTTTTATAGGCACCGAAAGAGTAACTCCTTATACCTGAAATTCTCCGGAGTTCTATATTCTGTTTCATTGTTTGGAAAAAGAAAATATTTTTTCTATATTTAATATTTAATATTTATCCCTTTAAAAATGTACCTTTATGCTCCTTTATAGTTTTTTTTTTATTGTTCATAATTAGAAAAAAAATAATGTTGTTTGGAACGTATTGGTTGTAATAGATGTAAACGTTTTGTTGGTCATTCCCTGTTATATTCAATGGAGTTATTTACTAGTTGTAATTGATTACAAGTTGAATTAGTTTAAACCAGGCGGTGTTCTTTGATTAATCAATCACCTCCAGCTATCGAGCCGCTGTCTAAAGAGGAACAGGAATAATACATCAAGAGTTTTCTTCATATATCTGCAGTAATTACTGATAAGCTATTTTGAAAGCCTTTGATTTCTTCAAAATAAAGGATAGTCGATTGTTGACATTAATTGGTCTTTACCGAGTAGATATTTCCATTTCGAGCAGAAGGTGGAGACCGAAGATGAGGAGGACGAAGAGCAAACAGTAATTCAGATCTTGGTTGGCAGATAGTGGGCTTGTGACAGCGTTGATGGATCGTATGTATATTTGCATAGGCTTATTGCCAACATATATCCTTGCTCTGCCTGTGGCTTTGCTCTTTCCTGTTACCTTTCTGTTATAGTTCTCTCCCGATTTATAGTAATTGGAATGTTTTATAGAATCTATAAATGGACGTCGTGCTATCGAAAAATAGTCTGAATCCCGTGAATCTGACTGAAAAATAAATACTGAATTTTTCCATAATTTTTAAGATATCCCATAATCTTTATTTTATATATTTCTAAGGCATTACTTTTATATTAACCTA
>NW_027112103.1:496228-496533 GCF_000696795.3 Halyomorpha halys | reverse complement strand
ACGTTTCGGGACCATGGTTATATCTTCAGGTGCTCTGCAATGTAGATCACATTGTATTTTATTCAGTATTTAGATTGAAATATGGCAGCTTTATTATGTCTCTAATAACCTGCGGACGGAAGACGCGCAGAAGATTGAACCTTAAGAAAATTTTACATAAATCAATAAAATTGTAAATTGATTCATTAGCAGTAGTTTGATGATGAATATGTAACACTAATCTGCTGCTGCACACCTATATTGATTATAAGGCTGGGGAAGGTGGAAATAAATAAAATAATAAAAAATATATATTTCTAATAATT
>NW_027112103.1:492911-495973 GCF_000696795.3 Halyomorpha halys | reverse complement strand
CCAGAAATATCAAAGCTTTGATGTATAAAGTAGGTTAATTTGATATAAGGATACCTTTATTTTCCTGGCGATATTTACGATATTTTTTGAAAAATACAAAGCATAAACAACCCATGGACCCTTTCTAGGAAGAGAATACAATACTAGCTTGTTAGCAGTATTATTTTTCTCGATGGGATAAAGTAATTATTTTCTTGTGATTTTAACTAGTGATTAAAATGGTGGATAAAAAAAAACATCGTTGGTGCTTGAAAAATAAAATTAATGACTAGAAGGGAAACGATTGTTAAGTAGAGGGTAGGTTCGATGAAACAAGGGGAGCTAATAAACAACGGGAAAAACTCAAAAGAAAGAGCTCAAAGAGCTTATTCATTGTCGGAATAACAATTAATAATTGTTTCTTCACCAGTCAAATTTTATAATTATATTGTTAATTTATTATATTGTTTGTTATTGTATTATTATATTGTTATTATATTTTATTGATAGTAGATAATAGATAAATATGGCAGGTGGTATATAATAACAATATTAGTAACTTATATTGTTGCAAGATTCCAAAACGATTTTTACCAATGATAGTAATAATACATCTTATATTTAGAGACTAAAAAAAGATTAATACAACAGAGGTACATAGTACATCACTCTTTAATTTAATGGTTACTAAACACTAAATTTTTACTTTCATTTGCTATTATATAGAATATGCAGTAAGGGAAAGTATTGTGATCGTAGAGTTCGAGTTTTCGACGAAAATACATGTTTTGCTTCGTTACCCGAAAATGTTAAATGTTCTTTATTTAAGACTCATTATTGAAATTACAACGTTTCGGGACCATGGTTATATCTTCAGGTGCTCTGCAATGTAGATCACATTGTATTTTATTCAGTATTTAGATTGAAATATGGCAGCTTTATTGTAGCTCTAATAACCTGCGGACGGAAGACGCGCAGAAGATTGAACCTTAAGAAAATTTTACATAAATCAATAAAATTGTAAATTGATTCATTAGCAATAGTTTGATGATGAATATGTAACACCGAACTGCTGCTGCACACCTATATTGATTATAAGGCTGGGGAAGGTGGAAATAAATAAAATAATAAAAAATATATATTTCTAATAATTAACTATTATTGTTTTCGCCATATTTATGTTAATTTATAAATATTTGTTAATATACGTAGTTTTTTTTATTTTTATTTTGTACTTTTTTCAGAAGTGTTTTTATTTTAAAAGAAGCTGTATTTATTATATTGTATAGGAATGTTTGTATGCTGGAGTAACAACTAGTAAGGACTATTAACTAGAAACAATACGACAATTTACGGACTAATATCAGTCACGCATTTGTGTAGTTCACCAGACATCACGTTATTAGAGTGCCATATAGACGTGGGCCCACCAACGTTTGAACAATCGGACTTGGAAACATTGTCTTAGAGCGGATATTTTCTTCAGGACGCATATCGTCTCTGACCAATCGGGGTTAGTCCAACAGCATTTTATTTTATCTTAAGGAGTGTTTCATTTTAATTTTTGTTCTTTATTTTATTTATGAAGGTTTTATTTTATGTTTTCAGTAATGAGTTTAGACAAATAAATGTTTATATTCCTATCCGGCTTGTTTCGTTTTTGTTCTTTTTAAAGCTTGCCATCCGACAGGCATCGTCAATTTGAGGTGGCTTATCAAACATTGTTGTCTGCGCTTTAGCTTGTTGTATTATACATTATCTCTCCCTACTTAGTCTAGTTCTTATTATCAAATGATGAACCAATATTGTCTACAATTTGTTTTAAATTTCGAATATCAATATCTAACAGAAGTATCGAGATAGTATAAAGGGTACAATAAAACAAAATGTCACTGATAAAAGACATTGTCAAATATTAATCAAATAATTCCTTAGCTTATAATTATTTTGCATTCTCATTGAACCAACAGTTCATTTCGAGATATAAAACAATTTAAGTGCCAATATTATTAATTGATATTAATTAGGGACTACATCTGGACAAACGACTGACATGGAATCCTCATATAAGACTGAAAAGACAGGAGACTGCTCGTCGATTCCGACTATTACATAATTTACTAGACAAACGGTAAATTGCCAATCCAAAAGACTGATCTACATGACTATTATAAGGCGTATCTGGACATAACGAGTTGAGCTTCGGGGCTCAACTAAACTATCAAATTCCTCCCGAATCCAATCCTTACAGTCCAAAATCCTTAATGCTCCTTACTTTGTCACGAATCAAGTCATCAATCAGGACCTCAATGGCCCAGATACCAATCCTTCCATGGAAAACTTTCCAACCACCCAAATCCTAACCCAAAACCCAAATCCAAATCCTTGTTTCTAACCTGGCTTCTCCTTCATTACCTAATAATCCTCTTAGGCGTCTGGAAATAAGATGGCCTCAAGAACTTCTCCTCTAGAAATGTTATTGGAGTTCTATCAGTGGGTAGATTCTCCACATGTTTGTATCATGTCGACATAGTGACAATTTACTTTGATTGATTACCTCTTGAACTAGAGCAAATTTACTTGTATATATTTTTATACAGTCGTAAATTAAAATAAATATATTATTAAAAAATATATTAGTTGATATTTATTATTCCCTATTGAAATTTATTTGAAATGCAGTAACAGAGATAATTATAGTTACCATCCCACAATGTATAGAACCCTTTAGATCCATGGGGGTTAGAAGAAAAAAAAATTGTTTATAAATAAGAAATATATAATAGTATCGTTCATTATTGTGGATTAACTGGGATTCCTACGTCATACTGATTTAATATTGCGAAATGCAGAAAAAAATAATTCAAAATTGTCGATAATTTGTATATACAAGTAATGACCCAGATCATATAAATATAAAAGATATAACAAGATAGACCTTTGAATACTTGAAGAAATATAAGTATTTCGGGAACTACAATGATGAGAGGAACCGAGAATCAGGGGGAAATAACGAGGCAAGCTTAAAGTCGGGTAATGGTTGTTATTTCTCATTTACAAAATTGCTTATTTTGCGCTTACTT
>NW_027112103.1:487653-492450 GCF_000696795.3 Halyomorpha halys | reverse complement strand
ATATATAAATGTAGAGTTTATTGCAGGGCGTCTTACATTAATCTTGTTTTCAGTCTCCTTATTTTTACGGGGCTTTTATGTCATTTTTATGTCCAGAAAAATATTTGTCATACTTTCTTTTCTGTTATTTCTATCATTTTTAGATTTCGATATATAAATAAGAATATGGTCAGGGTTGCGGTCAAAGGAGAAACAAAAAAAAAAATTTACAACTACTTATTTTCCGACGTTTCGCCCCATTTTGCCGGGCTTCATCAGGGCTAAAAAGATACAAAATGATACAATGATAAGAATAAAAATACAAAGATAAGATACAATGATAAGAATAAAAATACAAAGATAAGATACAATGATAAGAATAAAAATACAAAGATAAGATACAATGATAAGAATAAAAACAAGTAACAATGACAAGAGTAAAATTTTTTTATAAAACATTTTATAACATCCCCCCTCCTTCGTTTGATAGTACAACAGCCCAAGATGAGAAAAAAGGCAGCTATTTTAGCCCATTTTTTAATTAGATTGATGAATACTATGTATTATTACTAGTCGAAATTGATGAGTCTGCCAAGTATAGGTAGGGGAAATAAAAAATGGCAGCTGTTTCAAAACGTTAAAAAAAATAGTTTTCCATTTGGTACTCTATATCTTTAAAACTACCCACAAAAACAGAAAACCTAAGAAAATTAATTTAAAAGAAAAATTGAAAGTAGATTAAATTTCCTAAAATATTAGACCTCATAGAGCTGTTACCGAAATATAGTTCTTTAAAAATGAACATTTCATAAAAATGTACTGAAAGATTTGTAGTTAGTGAATTTATTTTGAAATATCCATATCTCATAAGCCATTGGACATAAAAATTGACTGCCAGCACTCAAATTAGAGCTAGTTAAATGTACTATAAGGTAGTTTATAACGTTTATTTTCGTAGGTGTATTTTACATCATAATTTTCACGAATTAAAATTTATATTCATATGCAAATATCATAAAAACTACTATTCCTACAAAGATATGAGTCATAAACTACTTTATAGTACATTAAACTAGTTTTAATTTGAGTGCTAATAGACATCTGTACATTGTTAAATTTCATAACAAATAATACATCAAGGAAGATAAACGTTATAAACTACTTTATAGTACATTTAACTAGCTTTAATGTGAGTGCTGGCAAACATTTGTATGTCTAATGGTTTTTAAGATATAGATATTTCAAAATAAATTCAGTTACTACTAATCTTTCAGTATCTCAAATACTATTGAGCATAAATAACTTTATTAGAGCTCGTATTTTAGCAAATTTATTCTACTTTAAATGACGTTCTCTTAGGTTTTCTAGTGTTGTTGGTAGTTTTAAAGATATATAACTCCAAATGAAAAAAAACTATTATAAACTACTTTATAGTACATTTAACTAGCTTTAATGTGAGTGTTGGCAGACATTTGTATGTCACTTACAATTGATACTGTATTGTACTGTCCCTGGCAATTCACTTACTACTGATTTTTTGAGTATCTCAAATACTATTGAAGATAAATAGCTCTATTAGGGCTCATATTTTCGCAAATTTACTCTACTTTAAATAACGTTATCTTAAGTTTCGTAGTGGTGTTGGTTGTTTTAAAGATATAGAGCTCCAAATGAATAATTATTTTTTTTTTTTACGATTTGAAACAGCTGCCATTTTTTTTTTATCCCCCTACCTATAGTTGGCAGATTTATCAATTTTTACTAGAAATTATACGTAGTTTTCATTAAAGTAATAAAAAATTGGGCTAAAATAGCTGCCTTTTTTCTTCTCTTGGGCTGTTGTACTATCAAGGGAACGAGGGTGGATATTTCAGTAAAAAAAAAGGTATGTTTTAACCTAAAATCAAACATCTAGAAATCTCCATCTCCATAGAAATCTAGGTCTCCATATTATCTGTAATAATCATGATACTTTCCACGCCAGAACTAGTTACAATCGTAAGTGGGAGGATGAGGTGTTGATGATTTAGTTTTCACGGTGTCCTTATAAGGAGGTAAACAAAAATTGATACAATCAGCTTCAATAAACCGTTTATTATTTTTAGAAACATCATTACTTTCTATGAATAGATTTAGAATATTTTCCTTTTTCAAAAATATGTTTCTTTTTACGACTAGGTAAACAGCAACGTTCAAGCTCTGTTACCCGCTCCAAGTTCCATATTAAAAAAGTTTAATATCCTCCGTATATTGGCTGTAAGTCCGTCAACAAAGTTTCTTTTTCCCCGATATTAACTATAAAGCTTTTAAAATTCAGTTTCCTTCGATAATATAAAATATTAAAAGAGTTCGCTTCCGATTACAAAAATATAAAAAAAAAACAAATCCTGTCAAGTCATAGGTCAATATATTTTCCTCACTTTATTAAACATTTTTTCCATTTCTATATTCTAGAATTTTCTTGGGAAAATTGCGTTTTATATATATTTACACTCGGTAGATAATTACCAATATCTACGTGACTATAATAAGAAGCTATCTGGACATGGGGTTGAGATTTAGGGCACCACCAAATTTTCGAATTTATCTCATATCCAATCCTTATAATCTGAAAATCAAAAATCCTCAGTGCTCTTTACATTGTCTCAAATAAAATCATTCATAAAGATTTTAGTGTTCTATATGTAACCGATCTAGCCCGAACTACCATAGATATCAATCCTTCCATTATAAACTCCCTAACCACTCAAACCAACAAATTTCTAATCTTTCTTCCTTTACCAATTCTTGCAATTCTCCAAGGCGCAGGGAAAGAAGATGGCCTTTTTATTTTATACCAGATCAGCCTGGTGGGCCTTACATAATTGATAGAACCGTTACATTATATATATTTTTAACAGTTGATTATGGGGGGGGGGGGTATAGTCTCGTACAAAAGACACCCCTAACTATATACAATGTTATTATTAAATGAAGAAAAAATAAATAAATAAGAATAATGCATCTTCATAAAAGAGGAAAGTAAAATTAATAACTAAAATTAATGATATTGGTACAAACAATTGCCCTCCAATAGTAAAAAGAAACAAGCTAATTTGTAAAAGGGACGAGAGAAGAAAATAGAAAAAAATAATAATATTGAATAAATAAAATTCCTCACTGAGGAATGAGCTCAGAATATTGTATAGATATTTTGCATTGCCTGCTTTCTTTACTTTATATAGGAGACCTCGATGCCAGACCTTTATCGAATGCTTGTTGGAAATCTAAGAACGCTACCAGGGTGTGTCTCTTTTTTTCGAATTTGGTAATTATAAATTCCGATATTCTTGCCAGTTATTGAGAAGTGGAATGACTGTATTGAAAACCAAATTAAAAATCAGGAATAATTTAAGATGGCCTTGAGGACTTCTAATGTAGAAATGTTAGTCGAGTGATACTACTGGGTAGTTTCACTACATGTCTGTTTCATACCATTGTAATCTAATATCACATTTACTAGATGTATTTTTTATTTAAATACAGATGTATAAGTCAATAAAAAAAACCTGAAATTTCAATATTGAGTACAAAACTCCCTATTTTATCACAATTTCATTATTTTTTAAAACTTTTAACTATAGATCAACTTAACACTATCACTTTTAAATCAACATTATTAACAATCAACATATTAATGACTTAGCAGAGTAGTCTGCAAAAAGTGTTTAAATAATTAGATGTGAGGTGTAAATTTATATTTAAGATTGTCCTAAACTGGAGGATTAAAACCAATTCCAATAAATCCCACCAAATCACATTTACCCTAAACCCATGCCTTCTTGCCCTACAGTATCCTTTAATAATACCCCTCTTATTCCTGTCGAACAGATCTACATCTCGACAAACGACTGAAATGGAATCCTCATACGAGACTGAAAAGACAAGAAACTGCTCGTCGATTCCGACTATTACAACATTTACTAAACAAACGGTCTAAATTGCCAATCCATTACAAAAGACTGATCTACATAACTATTGTAAGGCCTATCTGGACATACGGAGTTGAGCTTTGGGGCTCCACTATACCATCAAATTCCACCCGAATCCAATCCTTACCGTCCGAAACCCTTCGTAAAATCCTTAATGCTCCTAACTTTGTCACGAATCAAGTCATCAATCAGGACCTCAATTTCTCATATGTTGCCGATTTGGCCAGAACAGATACCATTCATTCCATGATAAACTTCTCAACCACCCAAATCCACTTGTTTCTAACCTGGCTTTTGCTTCATTACCTAATAATCCTCCCAGGCGTCTGAAAAGAAGATGGCCTCGAGATCTTCTCCTCTAGAAAAGTTATTGGAGTTCTATCAGTGGGTAGATTCTTCACATATTTGTATCATGTCACTGTCACCTACAGCAAATTTACTTGAATATATTTGTATACAGTTGTAAATAACAATAAATAAATTATTAAACAAATAGATAAAAGATTGTCCTTCAGGATGGCCGAAACGTTGGACTGGTAAAGGAATAATAAAGAGTGTTGATACTTAACCGAGATATCAATTAATTTAGTTAAACTTTTTTTTACTATTATTAGCACAAGAACTTAGCTCCTGGAGATTTTTTTTTTAATGAATGAGTGAATGAATGAATAATGGCTGATCTTGATCAAATCTTTCCTTTGCCTTCATTTTAATAAAACCATCCATAAAGACCTAAATGTTCCTTATGTAACCGATCTAGCCCAAACCAAATATCATTCCTTCTATTACAAAATCCCTAACCACCCAAACCCACTAGTTTCTAACCTTGCTTCCTCTTCCATTCCTG
>NW_027112103.1:483935-487603 GCF_000696795.3 Halyomorpha halys | reverse complement strand
AAAAAAAAAAATGCCTTCATTTTGTTTCTGCTATAAATACCCTTGACAAACCATCAGACGAGGACTAACCTTGAGACTAAATAATTTATCGTATGCAATAAACCTGAATCATGCGAATTTAATAAATAGATATGAGTGTAATCAAGGATTTGTTTTCGATCCTAGGTTTTTAAAAATTCCTGTCTGTACCTTTTGAATCCCTGAATGCCACCATTTACATATTTTAATTTAATAAGAAACAACATTTATTTATAAGGGTTTTGATCCCTTTTATTCAAGGACTAGATAATTGCAGTTAGTTCTTTTGTTTATTACTATTCCCATTACTTATACATGCAAGAACGTCATAAAAGTGAGAGTGTTCATTTTCACCATAATTTTTACATCCGCTTATCTTCATATGAGATATACTTACAAAAAAATATTGTGGAATTTAGAATTCGAGTTTTCGACTGAAATACACGTTTTTTGTATCTCGCAAAATGAGTAGTAAAAAAACATGCATGGCCGATCTTAGGGGATCTTTATCTTGAAAATCGGCCAACTGTATGTGCCTATTTATACAATCGATTTTACATATTTTTAAGGTTTTTAACTTAAAGCTAGTTTAAAGTACTATAAAGTAGTTAATAATGTTTATTTTCGTAGGATTAGTCGTTTTCATGAAATTTCCTAAAATAAATTGATTTATAGTCGTTCAAACAAGTTTTAATTTGCCAAATTTATAATCATATGTAAATATCATAAAAACTACAACCCTTCGAAGATCAGTGTCATAAACTACATTAAAGTTAAATTTTCTTTATTTTGAGTGTTGGCGGACATATGTGCGTTTATGGGGCTAGAGATATATTTTTTAAAAAATCCAACATATTATACGAACAACTAGAAATTAACATTTTGTGAGTTTATTTTGTCAAATATCATAAAAACTACTACTCCTACAAAGATAAACATAATTGACCATTTTGTAGTAAATTTAACTAGCTTTAATTTGCGCGCAGGCAGTCATCTGTACATCGAATGGTTTCTGAAATGAAGTTTTTCATAAATCAAAATTGTCCAAACAACTATAAATCAATTTATTTTATAAAATATCATGAAAACTACTATTCCTACAAAAGTAAAGGTCATAAACTTCTTTATAGTCCATTAAACTAGCTTTAATTTGAGTGCTAATAGATATCTGTACGTCAAATGGTTTTTGAGAAAACTAAACTGAGAAATAGATTCCTCAAAATAAATTAACTTACTACTGATATTTCAGTACATTTTTATGAAATGTTGCTTTTAAAAAGCTATATCTCGAGGACTATTGGACGTAAATAGCTGTTTTAGGGTTAATATTTCAGCAAATTTACTCTTCTTTAAATAATGTTCTCTTAGATTTTCTAGTGTTGTTGTTAGTTTTTAAGGTATAGAGCTCCGAATGAAATATTAATGTTTTGAAACAGCCGCCATTTTTTATTCCCCCTGCGTATACTTGGCATACTCATCAATTTTGACTATTAATTATACTTAGTTTTCATTAAAGTAATCAAAAATTGGGATGAGATAACTGCCTTTCTTTCTCCTCTTGGGCTATTGTACTATTACAAATCTCTGACCTGCGAGTGTATGAAACCTGAAATCAACCGCTACATAGAAAGGAAAAGACAAGTGATTAAGTATTCTGTGGATATGCTCATTTTATCTTAACATAGTTTCATTTTGTATCTTTTAAGCCCTGATGAAACCCTGCAAAGTGGGGCGAAACGTTGGAAAATAAATAGTTGCAAACTATTTTTAATTTCACTATTGACCGCAACCCTGACCATCTCCCTATATGTTCTGTGGATAGTTTTAAGGTGTCAAATTTGAAAAATAAAATCAGCCCAGTGGTATGAGAAAAACAAGTAGCGTATGATGAACATCAGACCGATATTTTTTTTAATTTGGAAAGTCTAACAACAAGCACATATCCAGAGAGGACGGAAAAAGTGGTTAATGTTAAAATTTCTAAATGTTTTACAGCCTGCAACACAATATATATAAAAGTATAAAATGGATGGATTATTGCTGGAACAAAGAGAGCTGCAGTATTCCTGGAACGGAGGCCCAGCTGACACCTGTCGATGACCAGCGCTGGAATAACTTTCCCATGTCGTGTAAAATAATTGTCTTCCAGCTTTATCGGGTATTATTGAGTAATATTACCAAGGTTATTGTTATAATTTAATTATTTGTTCGAGTAAGATAACTCTTTTATTACTAATATTGTATCCTCTGCTTCATATCACAATTTCACTTCGAAAATCGGGCAGTATCAGATTTGGGCGTTAATTATTCGATCGACGAGAATCGAATACATCTTTATTCGGAGTTTGTATTCAAGAATTGTTAACAAAAATAAAATCTCATTCCCATAAAAATACGACTAAAAATTTCGAATACTTTTGTATTCCTACGTTGGAATATAATGTCAATAGAATAAAAAAATAGTTGAATAACAATAATTTTTTTTTTCAAATTCGCTTATTTTTTACCTTTTCGGATTTCTAATATATTAGGGTCCCACTACGTATTTTCAGTAGTGTACGAGTAGAAAACAAAAATGTTAGCGATTTTAAGATCGCACGCATGTTGACTTATTTTATTTTTTCTGATTTCTAATATCCTAGGTTCCTTTAATATGTTTAAATACATTCAGAAAATGAATGAGCTATCGATTTTAAAATTATGTATCGATTTATTTGAACTTTTCTAATATCTAACACATATTAGAGTCCCCTTATATGCTTTAGAAGATTAATACAACGAAAATTTATGTATGCAGCTTTTGTAGCGAATGTACTGCTTGTAGAAAGCTTTTGAGTTTTTCTTAAGATTTTAATTATATCACAGCCCCCCCCCCCCCAAAATGATGTCAAATCACATTTACCCTTCGTCGTAAACTTACCGACTTCCCTACAGTCTCCTTTCATAATGTTAATTTAACCCTGTCGAACAGATCCGCTACCATGGACTACATCTGAACAAACGACTAACCTGGAATCCTCTCATAAGACTGAAAAGACAGAAAACTGCTCGTCGATTCCGACTATTAGAGCACTTACTGGACAAACGGTCTAAACTTCCAATTCATTATAAAAGACTGATCTACATGACTGTAATAAGGCCAATCTGGAGATACGGAGTTGAGCTTTGGGGCTCCACTAAACCTTCGAATTCCTCTCGTATTCAATTCTTAGAATCCAAAATCATTCGTAAACTCCTCAATGCTCCTCACTTTGTCAAAAATGAAATCATACATAAAGACCTTAATGTTCCCTATGTAACCGATCTAGACCGAACCAGATATCATTCCTTCTATTACAAAATCCCTAACCACCCAGTTTCTAATCTTGCTTCCTCTTCGATTCCTGACAATCCTCTGAGGTGCCTGAAAAGAAGATGGCCACGAGACCTGCTGATATAAAATGTCATTAGAGTGCTACCAATGGGTAGTTTCTCTCCACGTCTGGAACTCTCCATTTTAAGTGAGATCAATATATTAAATGTATTATAATATACAGTTTTAAATAGCAAAAAATATATTTAAAAAAAAGGTTTAATTTTCGAAAATACGATACAATTTTAAGTATGTATATTGGCTATGTATTGACAATCCGGGGTATTATTAAGGTGTT
>NW_027112103.1:468386-483560 GCF_000696795.3 Halyomorpha halys | reverse complement strand
TTGGTCAGAATCACATTAGACCGCCTGATTTTACCCAATCAAGGGTGCCCACTTCATGAGACTAGACGGAGGGTCTCATAACCCACAGAGCTACAGTGTAACAGAAAATATTTACATGCGACTGCCGAATTCGAATCCGAATCCTTGGAGTTAGCAGCAGAATGCCTTAACAATCGAGCCACCCACTCCTAATATAATTATATATATAAAAGAAAAAGAAAAAACAAATAAAAATGATGTAGCAAAAACATTGCTTAAACATTTCCGACAAGTTTTTTTTTTTTATTTCTATATCCAGATGGAGTAAATTTACGACAGATTATATAAGTAAGAAGTAACTGATGAAGGTTGCAGTAATTTAGGAGAATAGATAACAGCAGTATACTAATAGACAATAGAATACCAGATAACTTCTAACCTCTTTATGAGATCGCCGTAATCGTTAATCGTGCACACATTGTACAAACAGGTATACGTAAGGACGCACCTTATAATTACTTTATGAGGCAGGTAGGATATTACTTCTGATGTAATTTTATAGAGGGCAAAGTCTTCCGAGGAAAATCCAAAGGTGTGAAATCATGTTTCAAGTTATTCTTAGCGGGTAGAAGGTCATAGATGGCAATGAACTATACATAAAATTAAATAAATTATTGACTTACTTAAATGCTGATTCGAATATCAAGGAGATGTTCTGGCGATGATTCATATTACGTACAAAGTTGTCGCTTAGTAAAAATTCACAATACATTTTTAATACTTCATAAAAATATTGAAAAATCAACGTATTCAAGAGAAATATCGCCTCAACGGTCCTCTTTTTTTAGGATACCTATATTATACTTTCTAGCTTCGTGATGTCTCTAGAATGAAACATTAACATTATACCTGTCAAAACAGACGCCGAGCGTAAAATAAAAATAAATATCTAGCGTGCGTGCGTGTATGTATGTGTGTGTATACATATATGAGGGTGTGTTTATAAGAATTGTGTAAATAAACAAAAAATAAATTCTTGTTTATAATGATCCATTTGCATTATTATAGTAAACTTTGGACAGACCCAGCATTTAATTAATCTTTCAAGATTAACGATTTATAGAAGATTATTGTATTAAGATAGCTACATTAATTACAATTAATCTTAAAGTTAATTCTGTATAAAAAACTATCTGCATTTATTGATAGGATAAAACACTCCGGCACTGCCCGCGTGTATATTGTCTACGCTACTTAACTCAGATTTTGAAGAAATATATTTAGCCGATAAACCGATAAAAAAAAAAGACCCAAAAGACGGCTACCGTCTATATAATATCTACGGAGAAGACAACGTTACCAACAGTTTTTCCGTTTTAAAAGAATTTTTCGGAAGATGGCCACTGGTTATCACTTGGCACACGAGATATCACTAATACCAAACTCTAATATCAAACTAAATTAAAGTAAAATTATTTTCTTCATAAAACAAAAATCGTTATGAGAGGTAGTGGTGGAGGGACGATTTCCCTGAACAGCGGGTTGGTGCATAACTTTAGACCATCAAAACATTTTATTTTTTTTCGAACCCTCTAAAACAGAAATAAAAGTGAATTAGTAAGTGCATTACTGTGAAAAAAGAAAAAGTAATTCGTGTTGTGCCTTACCTTTTACTACCTTTGGTATTTTAAGGTTACCTGTTATGTTTAATATCACATATGAGCTATCCATTCAAAGGAGCTATTTTAAGTCCGGAGGTGAGGGGCCTCCTCGTGTTGTATCGCATATAAGATAAAAATAAAAAAAACATTAATTAATAAAGGCGGTAGATAATGGTGAAATAATATGAAAACAGTTAGAAGTCGAAAAGAAGTGTGAGGGAGGGGGTTGGGGTGCACATAAGATGGAGTTATGAGGTGATGTTAATAGGGTTTTTGGAATCTTTCTTGCCCTGCCACCTCGCAGGAAGGGGGGATAGAGTGATAGACTGGAATACTGGATTGAAGGAAGCAGGGAGACTATCGAAGAATTTAATGTGTCTCCGTGTGATGTGTTGTTGTACAGTTTCTAACTGTAGTTCGTTATGAATGTGTGTCATGTTACGTCTTTCCAGAGATGTCCCTCGACATATCTTCTGTAGTGTGCTATTTTGGTATTGTTGTAGTGATTTCAGGGCTGTTGGGTAAAGATGGTGTAGTAGTGGTGCGCCGTGTAGTAGTGATGGTCGTAGTATTACTTAGCGTGTGTCTAAGGGTCTAATGACAGCTTTATAAATCTTAAAATTAAGCCTGAGAGATAGCTGCGGAGATTTCAGTAGGTGTTATATTCTATATGACTTCTGTCGGGCCTTCTTGAGCCTCTCACGAACATTGTTGGAGAAAGTGTGACTCGCAGGTAGAGTATGTAGGTGGAGATCCGCTGGTCAACCCCGTCTATCTTGAATTGGGTAGGCAGTGGTTTCTTTCCTTTCTGTAACGACATCAGTATTTCATCCGTTTTAGCAGGGTTCACCTTGATACCAATATGCTGGAGGCGTAGACTGGAGGTGTGAAGAACACAAACAGGATTGGTCCTAGCACCGAGCCCTGAGGTACTCCGCAGGTGGTGGGGACAGGAGTCGAAAAGCTCCTATGTCCGATGATTCTCATTATGAGTATTTTTCAACCGATTTTAAAATAAAAAATATCATGGAATGGGAAATTATATTTATTTATTTATTCATTCCATCTCTACCTATATGGTTCATTGGTGGATCAAATGACAATCACTGTTCTTTTGTAGTATTTCTTGGTTTCCAAAAAATTATCAGTTTCTCCATTTCATTTTCTCGGTCTTGAAGGATCTTATCGAGGCTTGTCCCTATCATGAGTTGTTTCCTCAGAGTAGCGAAGAGGCACTCCAATTGCACGTGTTTCACTGTTCTTCTGACTTGGCAGTTTACAGACGTCGTTGGTTCTAGCCCACGTAACAAACAGCCATGTGAAAATTCACAGTGTCCAATATGGAGACGGTTGAGTACGACCTCTTCTCGCCTCGACTTTCTACTTTAGGTTTTCCACCGAGTGCAATCTTTTTTAACCTCTAATAGCTTAGCACCGCCTGTTTTCCCATTTTGGTTCCACATTTCTTGAGTGAAAATAAAATCAATAAGAATGGCAAATTAAATTGAAAAACATTTAGATTATTCGTTAATTATTAGAGAGTTATATTTATTATTAATAAGCTTACCTAAGCTTAAGTTTAGTTACCTATTTTTTAAAATTTAAAATCATAAATATTTAATTTTTCTTATATAAAATTATCCACACAAAATCACTACCATATACACAAACCATTTATAACCTCCCACTCACAGAGGTCAGCCTTGTTTTAAAATTAATTTAAATTGCATTTTTGTCTCAATTTGGTATTTATTCTAATTATCCTGAGAATGTACGAAAGTGATTTTGTGTGGATAATTTTATATAAGAAGAATTAAATATTTATGATTTTAAATTTATAAAATAGGTAACTAAACTTAAGCTTAGGTAACCTTATTAATAATAAATATGACTCTCTAATAATTGACTTTTTAAATAGGTTTTTAATTTATAATTAATGAATGACCTGGGGAGAATAGCCTGCAAAAATAATTCTAAAGTTAATGTGAGGAAGAAATTATAATTGAAGGTATGTTATATTATTGGTGATAATGTTGTTGTTATAAGTGTTAAAAATGAATATATAATATAAGCTGTTAAATATTTAGATGTCCTTGAGGATGGCTAAAATGGCCGAAACGTTGGACTGTTGAAATAAAAAGTGTTGAGACTAAAAAGGATACAATTTTTGATTTATTTAATAAATACATATCTTTCTTTTTAAATAAACAAATCCTAATGAAAGCAATACAAAGAAAAATAATTGTAACTAAATTAAACATGAATACTATTGACGAAATATTCACAAATTAATTAATAAACAGGTATGTTGAAATGTACTGGGATTAATTTCAACTCTAAGTAGAATGGTTTGTTAAAGTTGTGTTATGTGCACAAATGTATCTGCGGAATTAGCATGTCGAATCAAGGACAAGAGAGGGGAAAGCAATGTTTCCAAAGAAGTGAAATTAACGGTTAGAGACACTATTTTTTTGGTTAAGTATTTTTCTTAATGTTATTTCATTTCAAATCACTTTTATTAAAAGTTGTAACGCACTAGAGCGCAACGTAAATTTCATTGACTCCTTTCCATTGAAGTTTTCGCGGGAATGCCTGCAAAATAGTTCAATTTTAATTGGTGTAAATTCCTTGATACATATAAATTTTATCCCTGATCCGGAGAAAGTACAACAAATGACGGACCTGAAATGCTACAGGTTGCAACTCCAACAGGTGGTACAGTTCGGTCGATACTTGCGCCGTTCCATCAGTAGGAGGCGATTCTGTCCACGTGTGTGTGTGTGTGTGTGTGTGTGTGTGTGTGTACAATGAAAAGTATATTTACCTTTAATCTTACTATGGAAACATTTTATATATTCATTTATGTTTTAACTTAATAAAAATAATGGCTTATCGAACATGAGGGTTCGAAGCCGATACCACCAATCGCTGTCGTCATCTTCCTAATGGCGTATAGCCAAGCCAAAATCTACCGATATTGTTTAGTAAATTTGACATAATATAACATAAACAACAGAATTAATCTTAAAACAAACCTGATTACATATTGATACGCTCACAATGACCATAAATACTGCGGCCTGGCAATCAACATGAAGGTATGAGACAGACGGACGGCTTCTCAGAGGAAGGCTCAGAGGAGGGCTTTCCAATCACGAATTCATACTAATACTGTGCGGAGATCGTCTGACGTATCACAAACTTACACCATAAAGAAAAACGTGTGGTTCATAATAAACATGATACGTAATACCATCTAGAGGTGCTATGGCACTGAAATATCCAGTGTTCCAGGAATTTAATAATAATAATACTTCATTTATTCTGGGACGAGTCCCTTTAGAATAATACAGAGAAATGAACAGATGAGGCCTGAGGAGATACTTAAACAAAAATACAAAGAAATATAACCAATCATTGTAAACAAAATAATTATAAGTTACTTTCTCACTTTTATCAGTTGAACAATAAAAAAAAATGTATAAATAAAAAAGAGAAAATAAAACTTTGTAAAAATAATTAGGAATTATATAATAGTTTACATACATATTTACAATTAAATCGATTTACAATTTTATGGGGTCTGAATGGATAAGAAATGATTGAACAGGCGGGATTTTAAGGTAGGGAGGGTATTGGAGCGACGGATGTTGGAAGGAATGGAGTTCCATAAGGATCGGATAATGAACGATCTATCGAAAGCAGCGGTTCGGTGGGCCCTTATGTATAAATCTGGAGACCGGTAACGGGTACTGCGGGAACGAATAGAGGATTTGAATTGAAGGAGCTCGGAGATGTATGAAGGACGGCAGGATTGGATGACTTGGAAGATGAAGGATGCCAACAAATACTTACGACAGTAGGAAGGATAAAGCCACTTCAACTCTGCATAGAAATGGGAAACCTATTCATTCATATTCATTTACTGCTTGAAGAGAATGTGGTTTAAATTTAATTTTAAATGCGCTTATAATTTTATCAATTTGTGAAAGAATACTATTTATATATATTTAGTTTAATAAAGTTTCTTTTTATTTCCTATTATATAAAAAATATAGTAATTGTTCTTTTCTTTTTTTTTCAGGTATGATTGAAAACTTATTCTTCTGTGAATTTCTAAAAGTGTATTGTAAGTGATTTATAATCTACTTTATAAAGTTTAAACACACACACACACTTCTTTTTTTTATTATTGAACAATTCCATGGCATATTCCCCTGTGTAAGCTTGAGGCTGTTTTATTATGTCACTCCCCCCCCCCCAATTTATAGGATTGTGGACTACATTCGGGCACCTCAATAAGGATCCCTTTTAGATGAAATAAGCTGAAATTTGGCATGTTGAGCTATTTTCTTGGCAGAAAAATACCACACAAGCGAGAACGAATTCCAATCAGAATCTTAATGTGTTGAATATATTGTTAAAGTTTGGTTCACTTCAACAGTCCCTCCGAATTGAGCCGTGTTAGTGCCGTTTGTGGGTCTCAATCTTTTCTTTTCACGCCATTTTTACGCTGGTTTTAAACATAAATGAAATTAATTAATTTTCGTATGTTTTTCATAACAAAAATGAGATTTCCACATGATATAAAATACTATATCATGTAATGGTACTGGTACTAGTATTTGGTGGGGGGAATAAATCCGGCAAGTAGGCTTAGTGGTCCTTTTTGCCAACCCCTGGCGGCTATCTGAGTTTCCACCGCGTACTAACCAAGATGGGAGTTCCAAGAGTCATTCCTCGGGATCGCCGAAAAATGAATGTTAACTGCCCCAGGTGGGAATCGAACCCACAACGTTCCGAACCGAGCGGACCTGCGCCCCAACCTGCACGGCCGTCACGTTCTTACTATATCATGTAACATATAAATAAAAATTATGTGAAATATTGTTATATACTGTCTCGGGATTTAGTCGGGATACCAGGATAATCGCTGAAGGGAATTATCCAAAACTAAGTTAATTAATTAATTAATTATTGAGTCCTGCAAAACTATTATTATAATTGGATTCTTTTCCAAAGGCTTTTTATGTGTTTACCAGTTTACCAATTAAATACCTTTATATTTATAAAATGTTGTTACCATTAATTATATAATATAATAAGGGGTGGTATATAATAGTATATAAACTACATAAAGAGACTAAGAGAATTTATTTACAATGATATTATTAAAATGATTGAAATGATTCAGATAATTGGTTTGCCATTAAATATGGTTTATTACATTATTACCTCATATATCTTTGTATGAGTGCTGAGTTGGTTGATTTGGGTGGTGCGTGTAGTAACGTGAGTGTCTTCTTGTTCACCTTATTTCATTGTGTTAATTTATTTTTATTATCTTATGTTTGTTTTATTATTTGTTGTTTTCAGCCTTGATAAAGCTCTGAAATTTAGTCCGAAACGTGGATCCAGATAATATAAGTTAACTTATTTGTGTTTATTGTGACTCACCGCGAACCCCACCATCTATCTCTAACCTAAATCTAAAATCAAGAATGAACAATACTATTGGGTTGTAAAATAAGTTCCTAGCGTTTTTCAATATTTCATTTTAATCCTCTCTGTGTTTATAAAACCATGTTCATTTGGTCAATAAGGTTTACATATTCTAAAAAAGGATTAGTTAAGGTGCTTTATGCTTTATGCAACAGCTTCAACCGAGATTCCTTATCTTTAAGTGGTATTTTTCTTGCTCGAAATGGAAGAGAAAAAAATCATTTCCGTTATTTAATGAATTTTTATTTCCGAAAAGGAAAATCCACTGCACTGACGGTTAACAAAATTTGCAGTGTGTATGGCGATGATGTCGAGAAATGAGAAAGATCCATCACTGAGTGGTTTGCTCGGTTCAGAACCGTAATTTTTAATTGAAAGACGCAAAGCGCTCGGGTCGCCCTTCATCTGTTAATGATGACTGAAATTCCAGCATTGTTCACAGACAACTCTGACTCTATGATAGGGGATATCGCAGAAACGTCTAACATATCTCATGCAAGCGCTTTGAGCAAAGGGTTTGAGCAAAAGCTTCCAGGATTGGCTAATCGCTAAGGTATAGTTTCCCATCACGATAACAACCGTCCTCACGTGTCTTTGCTGACCCGACAGAAATCATTGGAGGTCGGCTGAGATGTGATCCCCCATCCACCCTATTCACCAGACCTTGTCCCAACAGATGTTCACTTATTTCAGGCCCTTCAAAACTCTCTTAACGGGAAACACTTTAATTCGCTCGAGGACTGTAAAACGCACTTAGAGGAGTTCATTGCGTAAAAATGTGAGGATTTTTGTGTCAAAGAAGTTGTGGGAGGACGGAATTAAAAAATTACCTGAAAGATTGCAATATGTAATAGATCAAAATGGGTCATATATAATTGATTAAAAATATTTACAAGAATCTGAAGTTTTTATTGCAATCACCAGTAAAAATCGCTTTGAACTCATTTTACAACCCAATATTCGATAGCACTAAAATTCCCGAGTTATACTGAAACAGTCAAGAAATATTTTAAGTTTATTTTTGCGCCATACATGGTTTGAGTTTCTTTTGTTCAGTCGTCAGGCTCTTCTCTTTAATAACATTAGTATTTATTTAGTGTTTGGAAGAAAGAGTATAATGGAGTAGGTGAGTTTCCAGGAAAAATGAAGTCATATAAGAGGGCCTTATGAGCGCCGGGGGCGTGGCATATTATTACAAGAGTGTAGATATTCCTATTAGCCTCGTCTCTTTTTGGCTTCACTTTCTGATTGAAAGAGAGCAAGATTTGTCATCACTATTACAATTATATTATAATTCAGTTGTTTATATTTATTTGTTTTATTTAACATTATGTTATTTTATGAACTTTTTTTATTATGTAAATAGCGCTGTGGTATTTATTTGAATAAAAATATAAATATATAACTTAATAGGAAATAGGTTTATTGAAGAGCAGTCATTTATGCAGTCTGATGATCCATAGATCTGAAATATTCTGAGTTGATAAATCAAAATCATTGAGTGAGAGCTTTTATTCACATTTAAAAAATAAAATAAAATAACTCAGTTTTTTAAAAGGAGTTCTGGTTCAACAAATGTTATTCTGATTTGGTTAAGGAAACGAGAAGGGATTTCAACTTAGTGGGGGAACGACCGTAAAAACATATAAGTACAGAACAGACAACGATTACTTAATAATGATAGACGATTTAGATGTTGGTAGCCGAGGAAGTTGAAGCTCCAGTTCAAAGTCGGGCTGGGAAGATTCACTTTTATTTCTTGGCAGCCTCGCGAAATGAAAACGACTTCTTCCCACTTTAGTTAGATTAGATTGGTTACCTCACTCTATCTCTCAATATGTCTGAAACGATTAGGTAGAGGATAATAAAAATAAAATTGATTTGAGACATCTATTAGAATATAATTTTTGAAATACTGCTATTAAATATTATTGGTCTTATTTTCAGCTAAGCTATTTTATTATAAATTAGTTGTTTGTATATACAAAAAAAAAAAAACCTCTTTGTGTTGGTCAGCTGACAGGGGCAGGTTTGAAAACTTCTAGAACACGATTTTGGAACTTTGTGTAAGTTGAATATGTATCTATAAGTTCAGGTGCTACCTTTGGACATCTGTTTTTCGTTCAAAAAACCTTAAATTCAGTATTTATAGTTATTTTAAAAGCAAAAAAATAACGTAAAATGGGGTTAAAGTTGAGACTAAGTTTCGATCATTCCTTAGGATTTTTTCAAAGTATATAAAGGCTTTAAACAGCTCCCTTCAGCTCAAATATTCTAAAATTTTGTATTTTAAGTTATTTTATAGACGGAAGAATATCAGTAAGGGTGGTTAGTGCATCTTTTTTTTCCGATTCCTCTAAAACAGAAAATAAACAGGTAATTAGTGAGTGCTTTACTGTGAAAAAAGGAATAAATCGTGTTGGGTATTACCTTTTACTACCTTTGGTATTTTAAGGTTACCTGTAATGTTTATTTTTTACTTGTGAAATATCCATTCTAAATGGTACTAATTTTGAAATCCGGAGGTGAGGGGCCTCCTCGTGTTGATTCCTCGCATAGAAGATAGAGAAAATAAAAACATTAATTATTAAAGACAATAGATAATGGTAAAATAATAAGAAAAACAGTCAGAAGTGGAAAAGAAGTGTGGGGGAGGGGGAGGGGGTGCGTCAGAATATGGAGTTATGAGGTGATGTTGATATGGTTTTTGAAACCTTTCCTGCCCTGCCACCTCGCAGGAAGGGGGGATGGAGTGATAGACTGGAATATTGGATTGAAGGAAGCAGGGAGACTGTCAAAGAATTTAATGTGTCTCCGTGTGATGTGTTGATGTACAGTTTCTAGCTGTAGTTAATTATGAATGTTTAGTGCATCTGTGGCGTCTTAACTTTTGCAACCTCTTTTTCTTAACCTCCCCTTCCCTTCCCTCCCTTTCTCTCCCCTTCCATTCCTTATATTTTGGGATTTTCTAGCGTTAATGAAGAAGTTTAATAATTTTAGGTCTTTCCAAACAAAAATGTAGAAAAAATACGACTGCTGCACACGTTATATATACATATATAGTTTTTTATTTTTGTTTACTAACATTTTCTCTCTTTATATATTTGAGAAATTAAAAGAAATAATTATTCAATTTATCTCTTCAGACTATTCAGAATGTCGAAATAGAATTTTGCGTATATATTGTGAAAATTCATGTCATTTAAACATGACGATCAGGCTAAGAAAGCTAGGAAAATCCTCTTGCAACATCAGTCTCGATTGGCTGCGCACATATGCTCCACGACAATCTTAATATCCCAGCAATGACAAATAAACATTTATAGGCTGTTTGAGAAAGATAATGAGATTATTGGAACGTACGCAATCCTTGTCATCGCAATCCTCCAAGATCATGTAAAAAAGATAATATTGACATCAATGTTTATTTATTTATTAACGCATCATATTACCATATCAGAACGTGACTAGCAATGAGGCAGAGTATGATCAGGTTAACTAATTAAACAAATCAGTTGGAATTAGTGATGTAATTTAACAGCTGCTAAGAGCCTCGCAGTGTTTACTCTTTAATTAATATCATATTGCTCTTGATAATGAAACTAAGCTCCTTTCCGCACTTAAGTTCCTGCAAGAGTAGGTTGCTTTATACCATTTTTCCCCTTAATACGTGATCATTCCTTGGCTACCGCAGTGAGGGAGAGATTATCCTGGAGTTGTCCAATCTTGGGTGGGATAGTCGAGTTTTCATTCTGTGGGAGCACCAAGAAATAAAATCCTAACCCTTCGAAATCGAACCGGCATTGCTCTAGACATGAGTTTCCTAACGTAGCGTCTTAAACCCCCAGCGTCTTATTAGGATAATTATTTTTTTCTTGTTATTTTACATTTCTGACACACTTACAAGATGCAAAAAAAGAAAAGAAATATATACCTTAGGGTACCTCCCCTTCCCCTGTTTGTTTGACACGGCCAGGTGGAGTTAAAGAGATAAAAAAAAGCTTACTTACCGTATAAATTATAGAAAGAACCCAGCTATTTTACATTTGTTTGGTATGTATGTAAATATTATTGTTATTATTATTATTTTTTTTATAAACAGCTAAGTTATCGATTCCTAGGATGTCTCCATTTTCTGAAATTATAAACACTTGGAAATCAATAGCTAGTTCAATTTAAGGCTGTTGACTACATTAAAAGAAAAACTTGCTAAAAACCATTCCATGGTAAATTATAATGGTTACTTGATAGGTAATTCAATTCCCTGCAAAAATTTGTGCACATGCTCTAGTTAATTTTTTTCAGTAATGAAGCTTTATTATCAACCAATAAATAATACCAGTTATTGGCTAATGTAATAATATATAATAATAGTAACCGACTAATGTACTCTCTTATTTCCATTAAAAAGTTTATAGTGGTAAACGTGTATTATTTTATTTTACAAACAATATTATTTATAAGCTGGAATCGTTTTTTTTTTTTCAAAGGCCATATTTGAAATTAAGTTATGTGTTTAACAGTGTCTGTGAAGTAGGGTTTTGTTTTTATCTGAAACGTTGTTACATTTTAAAACAAGAATGTAGTAAATGAGTATTGACATTATTTGAGTTAATCTGTTTGATATTTAATGGTATTGGAGTATACCACTAGTAGGAGTTAATGATCTTAAAAACAAGGTCTAAATCTATGACTATTTACAATATGTACAGGTTGTTCAAGTGGCTATAATGCTGCCTGTTGGAATAGTGGAATAGTCGAATAAAGAAATGTGTCGTAAAGAATTTAGATTAACTGATGAAGAATGCATTTTGCGCGAACAAAGACGGAATAAAAATTCTGGTCAATTTAGAGAACAAGCGATTACGAACATTATTTTTGATGAGGCGCCAAATTGAAGTACAAACTAAAATACTGGAATAAAAACTTCAAATTTTGTTTTCTTTCTTACACTATATTGAAAAATATAATACAGTAATAACTACAAAATACTATCATAATAACAAGTAGTTCAATTAAATGAATAGTTGTATAATTTGTAATATGCAGGTTGGTCCGCTGTTCGGTGGTATCCCCCCTAGTAATAATAATAAACTAACGTAAAAATAAATAATATTAGTAGTAATCTAATTATAAATAATAAATAATAATAATAATCGACTAATGTAATAATTCATAATAATAGTTAGCAACATTTTAAAAATATTTTATCAACCTGACAAATAGAATATATTCACTTTTGGAGCATTTGAAATAGAGTTAAAACAAGATTTAAACAACATTAGTTCACAACTACCGTTATTTAAACATCATATGTTGTTAACGCCGTAATATATAATTATCTTGTTAATAATTGTAAATAGTATTTGAGTTTTATTAGTGTCTAATTTAGTTACGTTTATTTTTATTTATATTACTTTAATTTAATATAGTTATTTGAGAAGAAAAATATGTAATTATATTTGTGTGTTATAATGAGTAGTAGAGACAGTTGCTAAGAGTTGATTACCGTTGCCAAGAGGTTTCCTAGCAACGGGCCGACGATCTTCGTTTTTTATGGCAGTTCCGGCTAATTAGTGGCCATGGTAGTGTCTAAGCAGCCCTGTCTACGTTTATAGTTTAATAGTTTGGATATTTTTAGTGAGTTAACCGTCATTACAGTTCGGAACCAGACCACTTCTATGTTTCGACTTTAATAGCAGTTCCGGCTAATTAGTGGCCATGGTAGTGTCTAAGCAGCCCTGTCTACGTTTATAGTTTAATAGTTTGGATATTTTTAGTGAGTTAACCGTCATTACAGTTCGGAACCAGACCACTTCTATGTTTCGACTTTAATAGCAGTTCCGGCTAATTAGTGGCCATGACCGTTTGCAACCAGCCCTGTCTGCGTTCATTTTGGTTTTATTTATTGACATTTTGAGTGCTTTAACATACATCACAGTCCGAAACCAGACCTTATCTGTGTTTCGACTAGAATATAAATTATTGTTAATTAGTCAGCTCGCCTATTTCATTAATACGCCTTTTGGGACATTTGGACTTTCGATGAGCCAGTACACCAACTTTGGACCATGGCAGCGGTGTATTTAGCTACCAGAGCTGCGACCTATACATCTCTGCAGCACTCTTCCTCTGACCTATCATAGTGGAGCAACCTTACGTCGACTAGTATTTATTTATTATTTTTTTTTTTTTTGTAAATCAGTTTCTTTTCGTTATCATAATTTATCTAACTATTTTATTTTTTATCCGAGAGGCCTTTTTATTTGTATTCATTGTTAGTCATCTTTTGTTTATTTTAGTTTTAATTTTAAAATGTTTAAGTCGACCAAATGAATGTTTAATCCGAACATCTAGTCGTTTTGTCCATTTTAAAGATTTACAACAAAAAGATAGTCGATTCGAGGTGGCTTTAACATATGTCATGTTTTCAGTTACTAAACGTAAGGTAAATCCACTCTGACTTTAATTTTTCGTATAGTATATAAGATATATAATATGATATATAAGATAGAGTGGGACTTGAGGTAGTGAATATGCTTATATAATAATGAGAAGGACGACAGCTGACAATGGAAAGCCCCAGAGCCCCTTGCTACAGCCATTCACTGCCTCCACTATCTGGGAAATAGAGTTATTTCCTCTTATACTCTCTTCCTCGCTTCCTTTTATAACTTTTCCTTACACCATATAATAGCTGCTTTGATATTTTTTAAATAAATTATAATTAATTTATAGAGTAAAACCAATATTGAATATGTAAATATGTTTTATTTTATCTGAAAAAAAAAATTTTCTAACCCCTGTTGTACAGATTCGATACGTAGAACTCCATCTTGACTAGAGACTTACTTGGAATCCACACACAAGACCGAAACGATAACAAACTGCTCGTAGATTTCTAATACTACAACACCTACTTGACAAACGCTCTAAACTCCCCATTCACTACAAAAAATTATCATACACTAGATAATTAGACCTATTTTGACATATAGAATTGAGCTCTGGAGAGAACCAAACCATTAAATTCCTCCTGCATCCAATCCTTACAATCCTTAATGCTCCTTATTACGTTACAAACAAAATCCACAAAGACCTGAACATCCCATTCGTTGCAGATTTGGCCCAGTTACAGATATGCGTCTTTTCATTCCAAACTGCTTACCCATCCTATCACTTAGAATTCTTACATAATTTTCATTCTTAATCTCTCATCCTTAACAATCCCTGATAATCCTCTGAGGCGTCTGAAAAGAAGATGGCCATGGGATCTTATAACCGCCCACGCTCAGCAGAGAAGGGGGTGAGTTAAAGTCAAATAAAAAAAAAAATAATCGCAAAAGGAAAAATATACGGAATAAATTACTCCTTAGGCGCCACATTATTTTTTCCTTGGAAATAACGAAAACCCCGAAGCATTATGCCCACAATATAACTAAAATATACCGCTATATAAACAATTGTTGAATTATGACCACTGGGGAATACATTTACAAGTAGATAACAGAAAACTTAGGGGTGTTACCTATTCCGTGAACAACAACAAAAATATAAGTAAATTAACAAGTTGAAAGCAGAGAAAGAACAGCAGAACTATATGTACAAAAGTTTAATAATAAGAAAAAGTAATGATAATAATAAGTATAGTAATTTAAAAAATGAAAATGTGCAATAATGCTATTTCCTAAGCCATTTAAAATTTGAAAATTTATAATATATACTATATGATATATGATATATATGCTATACATACTATATTTTATAATCTATGCCCTTAAAAAAATGAAAATGTATTATTGGTTGGAGAAGTTTGTCGGGGGGTGCGGTCAGCAAAGAACAACATAAATAAAAAAAAATATTTATTTATTTTATGCCGACGTTTCGACCTGAGTTTTAGGTCTTCATCAGGGCTATAGAAGGTAGGCCTACACCTGAGCCCTGATGAAGACCTGAAATTCAGGTCGAAACGTCGGCATAAAATAAATAAATATGGTTTTGTTTATTTATGTTGTTCTTTGCTGACCGCACC
>NW_027112103.1:463198-468336 GCF_000696795.3 Halyomorpha halys | reverse complement strand
GAAGACCTGAAATTCAGGTCGAAACGTCGGCATAAAATAAATAAATATGGTTTTGTTTATTTATGTTGTTCTTTGCTGACCGCACCCCCCGACGACAAACTTCTCCAATCATTAATCTACGGCCAACTACCTCGAAAATGCATTATAATGCTAAATGGACATAGTATCCTTATTTTATGTATAACAGTTTAATTAGTCACAAAATATTTTTTTTTAATTATAAAAATATTATTTTATAATATTTATTGCATTTCAATATTCCTGATTTTACACAAAAAAAAAAATGTATAAATAAAAATAAATAAATCGCACTGAAAGAACAGGGATTTTGTTTTTTGAGAACTGTGAATATTCGTACTTTAATAAGTATAGCTAAAAGTTACATTAGCTTACTAAAACCAAGAGAAGTTAATCCCGCTATCGTTGAGCCGCAGGCAGTGGATGGGGAAATTCGTAGAGCTCCACGATGTTCGTTATCTACTGGAGTACAGGCTTGAGGCTGCTTCTGGGGTTGCGTAACTTATACTAGAGTGGCCATATTACACCCCTAACTCACATCTGGATTTTATTGAGCTATCACGGTCCCAGGTGAGCTAACTTGGAATAAAAAATGCTTTTTCATAAGTGGGCTTTATTAAACTCACCATCTGCCTTTTAGATTTTATCTACACAGCTCAAGATTATTTTTCACTGTCCTTAAAAATGATTGTATATAAGAAAAAAAAAATTGAAATCAAAGGCGTTGAAAAAAACCAACAAATAAAATGTTTGTTTGATTTAATTTTGTAGATACATACAAATTAAAAATATAAATTTTATTCTTTTTCTTTTCAGGGATTGATACACGTTTTTTTTGCATAGTTATTAATTATGTCATCCGTACAACGTTTTGGGCTCTTCTGCATATTATTAAGTTCTTACTATTAATTTGTTGACATATGTTATCTTAATTGATTCTATTTTATTGTATATTCCAAACTGAATATACGTCCTATTTTTTAAATCCTTATTGTTTTTACTTTTTTTTTTTCATTAGTGCTGTTTTACAATTTTAATTTGTCTTAAAAGAGACTTAATTGGAATCCACACACAAGACTGAAACGACAAAAAACTGCTCGTATATTCCGATTGCTACAACACTTACTTGACAAACGCTCTAAACTTCCCATTCACTACAAAAAATTAATATACACTACGATAATCAGACCAATTTGGACATATGGAATTGAGCTCTGGAGCTCCAACAAACCATCAAATTCTTCCCGCATCCAATCGTTACAATCCAAAATCCTACGTTACAAATAAACTCATTCACCAAGACCTTAACATCCCATTCGTTGCAGATTTGACCCAAAACAGATATGCGCCTTTTCATTCCAAACTCCTTAACCATCCTAACCCATTAATTCTTTATCTTTCATCCTTAACATTCCCTGATAATCCTCCGAGGCGTCTGAAAAGAAGTTAGCCACAGGACCTTCTAATTTAAATTAATGTTTGAAGTACCACCAATGGGTGGTTTCTTCCAAAGATTTTCAAGTGTATGTGAAACATACAACATATTTACTTATTGTATTATTTTGTATAGTTGTAAATTACATTAAATAAATAAAAAAAAAAAGAAAAATTTGTCTTAAAAATAGTACTTATTTAGTTATCCCCATCTATATATCTAAACTTCAGTACATTGGAATTCAGTAACGATTTACTAATGTTCACGGAGATAGGCATTAGCACTCTCTTAGAACGAGCAGTTGTATAGGGTAGGCTTGTTTCTCTAGTTAATTTTTTTTAATTAACTTATTTTTTATTAAATTATTAAAAGCGTTATTTTTTTACGTAACCGTTTTCTATTCTGAGAAATAAATGGAAAATGTCATTCTACCCATATGGCTTAGAACGTTCCCTAATATTTATTGAAAATTTAACGGATATTATGTTTATAGGAATAAATTAATGCATTTGGAATAAATAGGAGCAGATTCTATCTTTTCCTGACTAAAAAACAATCGAAATTTGGATTATATTATTAACATGAGGAAAAATTATAAGGTTGTATTGAATTGAGGTTTTCCTCATAACAGTTATCCGTTAAAAAAAAATACATTAACTGTTATGCTGATATTTATTTGGAAAAAAATATTATCTTCTCATTATCCGTTCTTAACTCTCAAACAGGTTATTTCAAGTAAATCACAACAGTGTTTATTCATCCCTGATTTCTCAGTCTGCTGGTGTACCTCAGGGTAGTATCCTTGGTTTTTAGGGCAGTTTTTACTACTGACATCCCAACCCATACTAACACTATTCTCACCACGTATGCCGATGACACATACCTATTTTAAGTGAATAATGATCCTTTCATTGTATCCCAAACCCTCCAATCCCACATCACCACCCTTAAAGAATGGTGCCAAAACTGGAGGAATATAGTCAATTTCAGGATCCTCCTTTGCGATTGAAATTGATTTATTGCTTGAGGATTCCTTATGTTTCAATATCAGAAAATGGTGAATAAATATTTCAACATTTGCGCAGTTGGTGGATTTTCATACTCATCACTTAAGCCTCCTTTTAATTCATCTGTCAGATTTAATCTCTCTATAATAATTTCTAATTACACTGTATTATAGCCATTCCTTTTTCTAATCTGCGCCTTCCGTTTACGACGTAATGCACGAGAATCTTGCATAGGGCACAGTCATTGGCTTAAAGAAAGTGATAATTTAGCGACTAAAATTGTAGTAACTAAGTACGAAAAAGATAAAATCTACGTTAAAATAAAAATAAAAACAGTATAATTTGAAAAATATTGGGTTGTAAAATAAGTTCTTCGTTTTTCAATATTTCAATTTAATCCTCTTTGTTTTAATAAAATCATGTTTGATTGGTCAATTATGTTTACATATTCTAAAAAATGATTAGTTAAGGTGCTTTTATTCATCAGTTTCAACCGAGATTACTTATCATTAAGTGATCTTTTTCTTGCTCAAAATGGAAGAGAAAAAATTCTTTTTCGTTATATAAATTTTTATTTCCGAAAAGGAAAATCTACTGCACAGTTGGTTAAAAAATATTTGCAGTGTCTATGGCGATGATGTCTTAAGAGAAAGCAAATTTTTACTTACACGCATGCACTCGGGTCATCCTTAAACTATTGATGATGACCAAATTCAAGCATTGGTCACAGACAAACCTCACTCTACGACACGGGATATCGCAGAAACGCCTAACATATTTGATATAAGCGTCAAGTTTAGCAAAAACGTCTAGCATTGGCTAATCACAAAGGCGTAGTTTTCAATCACGATAGCGCCCGTCTCACGTGTCTTTAGAGACCAGGCAGAAGTTGTTGGAGATTGGCTGGGATGTGATCCTCCACCCACCATGTTCACCAGACCTTGCCTCAACAGATTTTCACTTATTTCGGACTCTTCAAAATTCTCTTAACGCGAAACACTTTAATTTGACCGAGGACTGCAAAACGCAGATAGAGGAGTTCATTGGACAATAATCTGAGAAGTTCTGGGAGGACGGTATTAAAAAATTACCTGAAAGATGGCAACATTTAATAGATCAAAATGGGTCATGTATAATTGATTAAAAATATTTACAAGAATCTGAAGTTTTCATTGAAATTACTAGTAAAAAAAACCCTACGAACTTAAAACGTGAAAAAACAAGAAAATTAAACAAAACAAAAAATTCGATATAGACTAGTACATAGCTGTGAATAATGAAAAACAAAATATTAAGATCCGACTTTTCTCCCTACATTACAGGGATTTTTCAGGGCTAAAAAAAGATACAAACAACTAAAAATATGTTAACAGTGTAAGAGAATAATATGACATGAAATAAAAAGTAAACCAAAGTGGGGCTAAAAAGAAGATGTAAAAATTATACGAAAAGTACATAAAAATAAGCAAGGTTAATTAAGGAAATAATATGTAAAATGATAGGTATAAATGAAAAAGAAATATAGTCAAGTATTAGTCATAAAATGAACTTGAGAAATAATGACAAATACAAAAGTAGACATGAGAAATATAAAAAAAAATATGCACAACACAAAGAAGAAAATAAAGGAAATAAGATAGGAATAAATAAATGAAGTTTAAGAAAATATGAGAATAAAGAATAAATAGATGGCACGTTGGAAATAAGACACAGATTGGCTGGAAGAGATCTGGCGATAGAAGGCAGATTAGAAGAATATGCGAGAGTGATGAGATTCGACGGTTAATAAACGTTCACATATAATGGATAAATAAAAGAAAAATATATTAAAAGTTAATAATAACAGTTCCATTGAATCCAAAACCCTCTAAACCCACATCATCACCCTTCAATAATAGAGTCACCTGGGAAACCCATCCTCAACTCGAAGAGTGAAGCCCAGGCTGCTGCAGGACCTTCTGTTATAAATCCTATATTTATTAATTCATTATTCACACTACCTCTATTTTACTTATTATTATTATCTATTTTTTTTTTCTCTTCTCTCGTCCCTTTTTCAAATTAACTTGTTTCTTTTTACCATTATAGGGCAATTTTTTGTTTTGTTATGTCTACAGATATCATTATTTTTTCTTATTAATTTTACTTTTCTCTTTTATTAAGAAGCATTATTCTTATCTATTTATTTTATCTTTTTTTAAATTTTAATTATAACATTGTATATAGTTAGGTGTGTCTTTTGTACGAGACTATACCCTCCCTCCATAATCAACTGTCAAAAAGAAATATGTATATAATGTAACGGTTATATCAACCAGGCCGATCTGGTATAAAATAAATAAAAAAATAAAAAATGGTGTCAAACTGGAGAATTCAAATAAATCTCACCAAATAGCATTTACCTTTCGCCGTAAACCATGACTTCCTGTCCCACACTGTCCACAAATTCTTTTATAATACTCCATTTATTCCTGTCTAATATACCCGTAACTTAGGGCTGCATCTGCACTAAGGACTAACTTGAAACCCTCATGCAGGATTGAAAAGACTGGAAACTATTCGTCGGTGACGACTACTACAGCACTTACAAGACAAACGTTCTAAACTTCCAACTCATTACAAAAGACTGATCTACATGACTATAATAAGGCCTATCTAGAAATATGTAGTTGGGCTTT
>NW_027112103.1:458119-462525 GCF_000696795.3 Halyomorpha halys | reverse complement strand
TATAGTTAAATTGTAAATTAATTAATAATCTTTCTAGGGTTGTAATGGTTATACGAAATAAACTTATAAACTTCTTAAAATTGCACATATCTTCGGTTTGAAAGAGGCCTGTCATAACTCAAAATAATTTTCTTTGTTTTCATAACGATTGGAAATTGTATATATTGTTATGAAGAGAATTACAATTTATATATATAAACCTAAGAGGGTTATCAGGTAATAAATGAGAAGCCAGGAATTCGAGGGTTTAGTAGAGTCCCAAAGCTCAACTCCATATGTCTAGATAGGCCTTATTATAGTCATGTAGATCAGTCTTTTGTAATGAATTGGAAGTTTATAAACGTTTGTCTAGTAAGTGCTGAAGTAGTCGTAACCGACGAATTGTTTCCAGTCTTTTCAATCTTGCATGAGGATTCCAAGTTAGTCCTTAGTGCAGATGCAATCTTAAATAACGGGTTTGTTCAACAGCAATAAATGGAGTATTATTAAGGATACTGTGGGGCAGGAAGTCATTGGTTTACGATGAAAGTTAAATATGATTTGGTGAGATTTATTTGAATCCTCCAGTTAGCCACCATTTTTTTATTTTATTTTTTTATATCTGGTTGGCCTTACATGGTTGATATAACTGTTACATTATATATTTTTTTAACAGTTGATTATGGGGGGGGGGGGGTATAGTCTCGTAAAAAAGACATCCCTAACTATATACAATGTTATAATTAAAAGAAAAAAAAATAAATAGATAAGAATAATGCTTCTTAATAAAAGAGAAAAGTAAAATTAATAAGAAAAAAGAATGCTATTTGTAGACTTAACAAAACAAACAATTGCCCTTTAATAGTAAAAATTAAAGTTAATTTGAAAAAGGGACGAGAGAAGAGAAATAAAAATAGACAATAATAATAAGTAAAATAGAGGTATTGTGAATAATGAATTAATAAATATAGAATTTATAACAGAATGTCCTGGAGCTGCCTGGGCTTCACTCTTCGGGTTGAGGATGAGTTTCCCAGGTGAATCCATTCTTCAAGGGTGATGATGTGTGTTTAGAAGGTTTTGGAATATTAAAAAAAATATATTGCGGTAAAAAAAATAACAAATAGTTTTTAACTATTTAATGTCCGACGTTAGGTTAAATAGGTTAAACAGACATAGATAATAAATCAGTAGCATGGAGGAGTCCTCACGCGTAGATGGAGCACTCCTCCACGCTGGCGATTAATTATCTATGTCTGTTTAACCTATCGCTGTTTAACCTATTAGTTCTTTTTTTTACTGCAACCCTGACCATCTTCTTATATTTAAAGTTATACGGTCAACTATATATAGGTTATATATAAGGAAGAATACTCTCTCAATGCATAAACAAGACTGACTCTTACTGTACTCAGCACTTCTATATATACAAGTTCGATCACCTGACTGCCTTTGTCAGCTGACATTTCACTCAGGCCGTAACTTATTATTAAAAGACGTGAGTATTTATTTTTAAACATAATGATGGCTATAATATATAATATATATAATGTAATACATCACATTCCAAAAAACGACAGCAGTAAAAAAACTATATTAAAACAGAATGTTTTTTCAATTTTAAAAAATCCGTCAATTATTACAGTTGTATGAAATACAATATAATTAAGTTTCTCAATTTTTCTCTCTGAATGATTGTACTTATTATCACTTGAAACATAAAACATATTTTTTTTGCCGACAATAAGGAAGTTTCACTTTTTAGCCATGAATTAATTTTTTTTTTTCAATGTGTTATTTATCTTCATCTGTTTATGGTTCCGAGGTGATTCCTTCGAGACATCGTGGTGCCTACGAAATTCGTTACAGACTTTATCCATCTCTGTAGTCTTAAAATGTCAAGTCTTTGATAAACGACGGAGTTTATAATCTCTATCTTCATCAGGCTTATCATCAATCTTCATAAGAAGATACTCTGCTCTAAATAACAATGGCTTTAAAAGGAACAGAGGAACACGAGATGTTTGTTAAATACAAGGTAAATATAAGTAATTATTTTAGTATGCAGGTTTCACCTGTACCCTCTGGGCACTGGGTGAAAAATAACTGATGTCCCAAAAAATACAAATCAAAGACGTCTTCTTCGAGAATCAATGCAAATAAAAAATTTCCACATTTAAAAAATGAAAAAAAAAATGGTAAAATAAAAAAATTGAAAGAAAAACACAACTACAAAATAAATCCATTTGATTTAAGTGGTGGAGTGTTACTGTATATCTCATTAAACATATTGGTGAGGTGTTAGTGAAATTTGATAATTGAAAGTGATAATTTCACAAATGAATAGTAGATTTATTTACTTATTTTAGTAATTTACTTCTTACAATTAATTAAGAAAAGAAATCAAATAAAAAATTATATTATTTTTGTAATTTAAATATCAGTTAAGTAACTTAAATAGCGCCGTTTTCCAATTTCAGGCACTTTTTGAATAATGCTCAATTTAATTTTCTTAAGACTCCTCTTCTGGTTTGAAGCAAATATTTCAAAAAGTGATATAGCACCATTGCTCCCTCGGGTTTTAGTGGGACGAGTTCGTCTTTAAGCTTAATAGCTTTTTTTAATATTTATTTATTGCTATTTACAACTGTACATTATAATGCATTTAGTAAATCTGATCTAAGTTGGAGTGTTACAGGCATGTAGAGAAACTACCCATTGGTAGCACTCTAATGACATTTTACATTAGCAGGTCTCGTGGCCATCTTCTTTTCTGGCGCCTCGGAGGATTGTCAGGAATAGAAGAGGATGCAAGGTTAAAAACTAGGGGGTTTGAGTGATTACAGAGTTTATAATGGAAGGAGTGATATCTGGTCCGGGCTAGATCGATTAAATAGAGAACATTAAGGTCTTTATGTAAGATTTCATTTGTGACAAAGTAAGGAGCATTGAGGATTTTACGAAGGATTTTGGATTGTAAGGATTGAATACAAGAGGAATTCGAAGGTTTAATGGAGCCTCAAAGCTCAACTCCATATGTCCAGATTGGCCTTATTACAGTCATGTAGATCAGCCTTTTGTAAGGTGTTGGAAGTTTAGACCGTTTGTCTAGTAAGTGTTGTAATAGTCGAAATCGACATGCAGTTTCCTGTCTTGTGTGAGGATTCCAGGTTAATCGCTTGTCCAAATGTAGTCCAAGGTAGCGGATCTGTTCGACAGGGGTAAGAGTAGCATCATTAAATGAAACTGTAGGGCAGTCAGTAGGTTTACGACGAAGGGTAAAGGTGATTTGATGGGATTTGTTGGAATTTATCTTAATCCTCCAATTACGACACCATTCTTCGAGGGCTGAAGCTTAATAGCTTAAATGACTTTATTAATAAAATTATCATTACGAATTAATTTTGAATTATAGCTCTTTACATACAGGGTTAAATGCTGAACATTTCCTACAATTGCAATATAATACACCTATTTTTAGTTTTCAAGAAGTTTTGATTCAAATGTTCAAAAACTCGTTATCGTTTCATTTTTGGCGATATATTTTCCACTTTTCGGCTCTCTATCATGGTGTAGCGTAAAGATACAATTTTGAGTTATAGCTCATTACAAAGAATGCTGAGAATTTAACTCACTTGCGGCAACTAAGATTTTTAGTTTTCGAGATAATTTAATCTAAATGCAAAACACAGCGAGCGTTTCCCCCTCCCCATACGACTTACGCTTGATCTCGAGCGTTTCCTTGCGTTACGAAATCAATCTACCGTATTCTTATTTTTTTCTAAAGTTGTTGACCGTCGGAAAAGAAGTTTCACTTAAAAAATAATATTGAAACTATGTCTCTGCATAATGAAACTGTTATATATATATTTTTTTTTGACATTGATAGATATTACAATCTGCCACACAGATGTGGGCAATAGGTAATAGTGATGAATGATCTCATACATACTAAAATAAATTTAAAAAAATAAATAAATAAAAAACTCTCTTAAAATATATACAAACAAAAGAATAGACAAGATGAACATAATCAAACTATCTGTATGAAAAATAAATAAATAAAATAACATAATGATAAAATAATATATTCTGTTATATTAATCGGGTGTATTTCACGTCGTAATTCATCCATTCCAAAAGAAATTCAAGTCTTGAGAAAATTCATAATTACACTTTCTATATGTTCGCTCCCACAGAGGGATTGCATCATGTTTCATTTATATAGAAAATTTCACTAACACCTCACCAATATGTTTAAGAAGATGTACAGTAACACTTCATCACTTAAATGAAATGGATTTATTTTGTAGTCGTGTTTTTCTTTCAATTAAATTATTTTTTCTTTTAACTTTTTTTCTTTTTGGTTTATTGAATATTGACATTTTTTATTTGTATTGATTGTTTTTGAATGCAATAGGAATAAC
>NW_027112103.1:451636-452519 GCF_000696795.3 Halyomorpha halys | reverse complement strand
AAGGGTAAAGGTGATTTGATGGGATTTGTTGGAATTTATCTTAATCCTCCAATTACGACACCATTCTTCGAGGGCTGAAGCTTAATAGCTTAAATGACATTATTAATAAAATTATCATTACCAATTAATTTGGTGAGATTTATATGTTATGTAACTAGGGCGATTTTTTATACCAGAAAACAAGTTAAAATACTTGATTAGACTGATAAACAATAACACAATTCCCTTCTTCCACGAACCTTGTTATGACAGTAATTTTTGTATAAGTAATTATTTAGCAATTATCTAAAGAGTTTCAAATTTTGAAACAGAATTATAAATCGCGAAACATGGATGTTGACGATCTCAGGGTTTTACGCCCTAAAGCCCCAACCAACAACAACAAGGCAACCCTTCTAAACGGCACCCGCCCCACTAAGACCTCCAGAGAGCGACAATTCTATGCCATTTTGAAATATTTGCTCAAAAGAGGAGGATTAGACTTAAAAAAGTTAAATTGAGCAATATTGAACAAGTGCCTGAAACTACTATTGAAACGGGAACTGCGATTTCTAGTTTTCGAGATATTTAAATTTAAATGCAAACCACAGTGAGCGTCCCCCCCCCCACGACTTACGCTTGATCTCGAGCGTTTCCTTGCGTTACGAAATCAATCTACTGTATTCTTATTTTTTTCTAAAGTTGTTGACCGTCGGAAAAGAAGTTTCACTTAAAAAATAATATTGAAACTATGTCTCTACATAATGAAACTGTTTTTTTTTTTTTTGAACATTGATAGATTTATTTATTGATATGTATTACAATCTGCCACACAGATGTGGGCAATAGGTAATAGTGATGAATGATCTCATACATACTAAAATTTAAAAAAATAATAAAAATA
>NW_027112103.1:442577-451191 GCF_000696795.3 Halyomorpha halys | reverse complement strand
TACGGGAACTCATGGAATCAGTTTAGCCGTTTAGCCCAAAAAATGTTTATATATCTATAAGCTTTAGCGCACTTGCTCAGCCTCCACTGGCTCATTACCAGTGATGCGGCGAGAGGGATGCGCTGGGATCTCTTGAGCTCTGCTCTACCCCTCACACGTGGGGGATAGAGTGGGCTCAGGGATCCTCAGGTCGATTGTGTAAATATTGCATATATATTATTTTATTTTTCATACAGATAGTTTGATTACGTTCAACTTGTTTTTTAAAATTTTATTTATCTTTTTTTTTTTTATTTATTTATTTATTTTAGTATGTATGAGATCATTCATCACTATTACCTATTTCCCACAACTGTGTGGCAGATTATAATATCTATCAATAAATAAATATATCAAATAAAAAATATATCTATAAAAGTGCGTGGGAGTAGGTACCTCATTGTTAAGATGATGGACTACTAACTCCAAGAACCCAAGTTGGAATCCGACTGTAGCTGATAATTATTGAGTCAGCCCTGTGAGTTCGGAAGCACTCTGGAGTCAACCCAGCCTCATAAAGTGGGTACCCTTAATTGGGTAAAAATCTGGTGGTCGGGTATGATTCTGACCAAATCACCTCCTTGCTCAACCGTTAGTCTAGTAACAGTACTTCCTTACAGAGTACTGCATCCCTGACCCTTCATGGGTTTTAGTGGTGCGGATTTAATTTGTAATAAATAAATGTGGGGTATATGAGGTACCCCCTAAACTGAATACCCCGGTTATTTTAGCTCCGTTTATTTTATATTTTTTAGAAAAAAAATATTGGTTTTGGATATTCAAATTGTATATTATTATTATTTGGATTAAAACAACCGATATATTTCTAACATATATTTTACCCATATTTTCATGAACCTTGGTTTGGTACCTATATATATGTATTTGTGTGGGTGGAGCGGAGTAGCTCATTGGTAAGGCATTGTGCTACTAGCTACAAGGTCCCGAGTTCGAACTCGGCTCTGGAAGCTGGTTTTTTTCTGTTACACTGTTGCCTTGAGTGAACCCTGTGAGTTCTGGAGCTCATGACCCTTCATGGGTCGTAGTAGTTCACATCATTCTGATCTGTATAATAAGAATTTTAATGTATACTATAATTCTTCTAATTCACATCTCCTCTAATATGTTTTCTAATTTTCGCCCTGATGATATTTGAGTTGTAACATGAGTATATCAAATAATAATAATTTAAAAACTATTTATTTGTAGTTGTTTTGTATAAAATAAAAATCACAGCCTGTTAGCGTTGTGATTGTGAATTTAAAAATTACTAAAACACGATCTGCTCTAAAAACATCTCCATCGAACAATTATCGCAGATTCACCGATATGCACTTTATGCATCATGGGTGACGTAGATGGTATTTTATCGCTTATAGGTCTAAAAAATATTTAACAAGATGTGAACTAACTGAAGGCAAAAGTAAACTTATATTGGGCTGTGAGAGCGAAAACGGTTCAATAGTCTACTTCCTATGCAATAGAAAAAAAAAATTACTTAAATCACCAATTACCGAAACACGTGACCGTTCGGTAGATGCAACTATTTAGTTTTTCAGTTAGAGAGATTTCACTGACTGCTAACATTACTAACTGCTTGCTTGTGACATCTAGCGGCAACCGTGGAAACTCCCCCAATCATTTGGACAGTCAACAGCTCTCTTTATTAAAACTTTTTATTTTGTTAATTTTGTTTTCATTACATTACTTTTATTAAATATTTTGTTTGAAATGTTTACATAAAAAGCTTAATTTATTCCAATTAAGAAACATCTCGTTAATTAAAAAAAAGAAATTCTGCCAAGAAATCATGAAATAAATAAGAACCTTTCTCATTTTTATTAATTTATTTTTTTTTTTACTGATTTAAATTAATAAAAAAAATTTTTAAAATATAGAATTTTCTGTATTTATTTTTTTCATGACCCCTTTTCCTGAAATTGTTTTTAGCATGAATATATAAAAAAATATATATTTTGATTCTGCACTGTTTCCTTCTTCTGTAGTGCCCTACATTTTAAGGAGTTTTTGAGTTCTCATTTTGCTGTAGTGGGCGTTATTTGAATTTTATAATGTATTGGGGCAACATTGGTTTTGAAATTGGAACTAAACCTAAAAAAAAAACTTATTCCCTAAATATGTGTCCAGGCACGTCGTTTCTGAATTTTTATCTGGTTTGTTGCCAACGCATTGGAGGAAGAAATCTTTGACATATACACTACTTATAATATATATTTATAAGAATTATTTTACGGTTATTTACGGAATTTATTCCTTATTATTTTAACTTCATTTATTCTTTTCAATCTTATCTACTTATTTTGTTTTTAATTCTTTACTTGGTATTTAAATAAAATATTTGTTATAAGTTTATTTACCACTGTTCTTATTTCTCTTTATTGTAATACATAAAAAAAGAAGTTGGTATGCAATTATTTTTAATTTTTTTATTACCTCATATGCAGGAAGGCTTGACTGGTAAATATTAAAAATCTCATTCGTTTGATATAACAAAAATATTGTTTAACACATTCTGAGGGCGACAATAACAATTTTTACAATTTTTCAAAATAATGACAAATTTTTCATTGCAACAGTTGTATCTCGGGGGCAATCAAATATTGGGGTGAGTTTGACTATATCACTTTGCAGAGAATTCAATAAAGTTAAATTATGGAATTTTAAGCGCGATGCTCCGATTTCGATCTATGTACCTAACCTCAAAAAAAAAGGAACCTTGCTGCATTTTTATAAAAGTAATAAAATCAAGCAGTGAAAATTTTGGGGGTCCAAGAACGTGAAAGTAAATTATTTCAGAGTGTAACTTAAAAACCCTAACCAATTTATTTATTTTTTTAATAGATCTATTCAATTATTTTATTGAGGACTTATTGAACCTTTCCAACATATTTATAAAACTTTTTTTCTTAAATTTGTGAGGAAAAAAAATTTCTAAATAGGATATAAACTAAAAATATAGAATTTTACTTGTACAATGTTTCGGAGCAATCATTCCATGCTCATGTACCTTTGCAATCACATATTTGTCATTTTTTCAATTTCCATTTCGAAATCATATCATCTATATATACCCTCACAAAAAAAATTATTGAATTACTTTGAACTAAATGAATAAATTTTATTTTGTTTTTATTTTTTATTCGCTTTATACTCTTTTGTATAATAATGTACATTTAGTTAATAAGGTTAAGCATTTAAGTTAAGATTAAGTCAACCTATAAGTTTTAATTGTTTTATTAATTGATAAGAATTCTTTTTTTTCCTTTTCATTCTGTGTATACTTATTTCTTCTGATTATTAAACTTCTGTACATATAGTTCTGCTTTTATTTCTTATGCATGCACATTGCTTTCAACTTGTTAATTTACCTGTTTTTTTTTGTTTTTTTTGGTTATGTTCTCTTAATATTACGATAATTCAACAGGTGGGAGGTAACATCCCCAAGTACAACAACACAAGTAAACAGGTTTTTTGTTATCTACATGTAAAGGTATTCGCCAATGGCCGATAATCACCTATAATTCGATAATTGTTTATATAGGGGTATATTTTAGTTATATTGTGGGCATATTGTTTCGGGGATTTCGTTATTTCCAAGGAAAAAAATAACGTGGCGCCTAAAGAGCAATTTATTCTTTATTGTTTCGTCTTTTTTTCCCCTTTTGCGATTATATTTATTTTTTCTTTAACTCGCTCCCTTCTCCACTGAGCGTGGGCAAGTATAAACGATAAATATATAACTACAGATAAGTCTAAATTCGCATTCATATTCGCATACTCAGATATAGCCAGTGTTTTTATTTTACCATGGCAACCGTATCAAATCCTAGCAGTAGAGTGCGTGGAACAATTTTTCCTGCTAGAACTGACTTAGGAAATTGTTTACTACCCTAGGCAACAAGAGGAAATGTATTATAATTATTAATAAAATTTTAATCGATTATTTCATTTTACAAGTTTCACTTCTGTCAATCATTCCCTAGAATACCGCAATTAGTGTTTTATTTATATTATGAAATATTTAAATGTGATATCACACCTCAAACGATCAAATGATTTTCAATCATACCCAAATTGTTAATAAATAAAATATTTTCATTGGAAATTGTTTTGTATTTATTTAACAGTCCATATGGGACTTGATGGTACACGCTATTTGAAAAATACCTCAGTATATAGAAAATTTTAAAAATAGTTTCTGTCACCTTTTAAAAATTTGATATTTGATAATTTTGTGGTTTCACACTTTTATAAAACCACGGTAAATAAAATATTTTATCAAAATATTAATAAAGCAAATAATAAAAATATGCTTATTATAAATTTTACCAATAAACATGGATGGTTGGATGGATGAAATAATGAAAAATTCATGAAAAAATAATTTTATTCTGATAAAAAAATTCTTTAAGAATAATTACGCTGTTCAGATTGCTACTAGAAAAAAATATCTGGAAAATATTTACAAAAAGGCACTCGTCAATCATTTTATTCTAAAATAAATTATATTTTTTGTAGGAAATTAGAAACGAAAGGGTTATTATTTAAAGAATTAAGATATGGAAGAGGATTGACAATTAGAGGTAGGAAAAGAATTCAGAAAGGATATAGGAAAAATGAAGAAGGATTTGATGAAGGAAGTGGTGCTATAAAGTGAGTATATTTATTAATCAATTGTTTGGGTTTTTGTATTAAGAGAGTAAATAGGATCGCAGAGGGTGAAGATCAAGAAAGTAGGAAGTTTTTAAGAAAAATATCAAAGAGGCATTGCCGTAGAAAAGTCAACTCTGTATACCAACAGGAGACATGAGAAACCCTAAGATAAATCTCAGTAAGCAATTCGTTTGTCTCTTCATTTCCATCTCTTGTTCTGCAGCTAGCTCTTCATAAACGTTGCATTCGTTGTCGTAGTGGAAGAAAATAAGAGTATACTCTAGGAGCTTTCGTGTAATACTTCGGGAACTTGAAAATGTGAAATCAAATAATAAACAGGGAATATAGGAGGAGATAGTTGGTGATCAGAAATAATGATCAGTTTATCAGTGCTGCGAAAAATATAAAAGGATTCATGAGCATCTTATCTCAAAACTCGTTTAATTGTTAAGATTACAACATAGGATGAAACGTCGGCATGTAGTATTATGTTATTCTCTTTTGCAGAACGCGTCTCAAACATGTTCTTTTTATTTTCACTGCGGTCAATTGTCTTTATTTCGTCATTGATAAAGTGCTTGCGAATAAAACAATATATATTTCTCTATTTGTTTATTGCTTTCCTTGTACCCTTTTCACGTTCCTTCTACTCTCATTATAGGGTGGCTTTTTTGAAATGCGGCCTTAAAGTGATCTATTCGTTTCATTTTTCAACGGTTCTGTGTATCTATGCAATATTTCAATCCTGAATGAGCGGGCAGATATTGCTACATTATTTGGAGTTTCGATGCTTGTGTTTCAAATCGGCCACCTCGTGCGCAATGGTGTCTGCGCTACTGTCGGAAAAACTTGTCTAAGGAATAATTCTTAAGACTTTTTAAATATTCATATATTGCATATTTCCGAGAGAGATCTCATTTCGTTAAAAGTAAAAAAAAATTAATACGAGATATAAATACATAGTTCTCAGGCGAAAAAGGTATGCACTTGTGCACAAATGACGTCATCAATCATTAATGTGCTCGCTTTTTATTACTCCACTACATATACGTCGAACTTTCTTCGGATTTTGACGAGTTCTCAACTTTTTCCTCTTTGTCCATCTTCTTTTTGCCTTCAAAGTCCTGCTGGATCTGCCCTAGACTCTTCCCTGCAGTCTCAGGCAATACATAGTACATAAAGACAGTACCCAAGAAACCACACAATGCAAATATCCAGAAGTTCATGTAAACACCAGCTATGTCAACCACCGGCTGATACTGCTTTAAGTTTATAAAAGCCGAAACTGAGGCCGATATCTCAGTTATCCCACTACCGATACCTCTAGTGTGCGAAGGAAAGTACTCCGCTTGGATAGTTTGCATGAGCGGTCCAAGACCTATGTTGCTTATAGTACAGAATGCAGTAACGGAGACGAATGGCACCCAAGAGTATGCAGAGACGTCATACCCTTGTTGGTTGAGGAAATAATATGTTCCTGAGATGATATTGCAAACGACTGAAGCCAGGGTGGAGTAGATGATCAACGGTCTTCTACCGACAGAGTCAGAAATGAATGCAGCACCGAATGTGGTAACGATAAGTAAAACTCCAAGGCCTATCGTCAGTTCGTGATCCTCGAGAAACCCATTCGACGCCTCAGAGAAAGTTTGTGTCGCATAAGCCAATATAGCTGTAATGCCGTTGAGGTACTTGATAAAACAGATAATCTGCACAATGAAGAATGACTTTGTATCCTTTTTGGTAGCAAAGAGGTCCCGCCAACCACCTTTGGATTTCATATCCTCCTCGACCGATTTCTGAATGCTCTGGAACTCTTCATCGACGTGCTTCGTTGCCCGAAGCCAGGTGAGCGACGTCTTAGCTTCTTTGGGCCGTTCGACCATCAAATCATAGTATGGTGATTCTGGCATTAAGTAGAAACAGGCGGTGAATAAAATAGGAATAGCAGCGCAAGCGTAGGCGTAGTTCTGGTAGCTGAGGTAGTGGCCAGCGATAAAACTGTAGAGGATACCGACGTACCATAAAGTCTGGAAGTGGCCTGACAGCTCACCTCGGATCCTGGGCTCAGATATCTCCGCAATATACATCGGAGCGATGGTGTAGACAATCCCGACACCAGCTCCCTGGATCCAACGCACAACGTAGAGGACTATTATGTTACGAGTTGTCAGGACCAATAGCCAAGACAGCAAGCAGAGCGGGCCCGTAGTCAGCAACAGGGTTTTTCGTCCAAACCTGCAACAGTCAACGAGCTTCATTAGCAATAATTTTAATTTAAAAAAAAAAAATTGGACAACTGTATATGAATGTCTGGTATACTATTTATAAAATTTAATAGGAAAAATGGTCCTATGGTCACTAGGACTACCCAATCGTACCTATCAAATCTTATGTAAGAGATCACTTATTTATTTATTCTGCAGTGCTGGGTTCCACAAAGCGTCGGTCTTTCGCTTCTTGATCGATTCGTCCCGGTCCACTCATTTGGTTTTCAATATATTCAATAGACCTCACACAGACTTAGAGTTGGTCGGGTTGACAGCCATTCCTTTTCTGCTCAGAGCTTCATCTCAGGTTTGTTGCAAGGCTCATTTGGATTCTGCATTATGAGAATATCATTGGCACATACTAAATTCTGGATTTACACAGAATGCATTTCCTATTTCCTGATTTCAGTTTCGGGGTCCTTATTTTAGCTTCACATATTAGAGACTGTATATTACTAATAGCAATGGGCTTAGTTTTTCCCCTTGCATTACTCTCATGCTTACCATTATAACTTTTTTGATTTTTATTCTGACTATCCCATTTACAATTCGGTAAAGGCTGAAAAGTACCTGGGAACTCCTTTATCCTCGAAAGTATTTTTTATTTCTACCCGCAATACATACATACTTTTAGTCAAGGTGAATCTTCTTGTTATTACTCATGGCTCATTCCTCCGTGGTCGAATGTTTATTTACTTTTTCATAACACAAATTCTACCATCAGACAAATCTATGATGGTACTCTATAAGGTTCTGTTCTTTCCCTCATTCTTTTTAACTTTTATTTTAATGATGCTGTACCTGGGTTAGGTTAGAGGAAGAATGCTAGAGGAGACATCTCGCCACACCTCCTCTAGCATTCTAGTCCCACATTTGCCATTGTGGACTAAAATTTAATGTCTGACAAGAGCTGCAACCACATGTGCATAGCCTTGAGTACAGTGAAGGTGGAGCCTTATCATTAAAGTACTCATACTGCACCACAGCCTAAATGTTAAAAATTATGTTCTAATAAATTAAATTGGCCGTCAGTTAAATTGTACACTAAGACGTAAATACAAACAATATGAAATAAATTATTCAGAGGTTTAATTAATTTCTAACGTGTCAAAATATAATTCTTTATGTGATATATGAATGAAAACATATATTTCATCAGATTAAACTTATTATTTATGTTCCTTACTCAGGAATCCTTTACATTATGGAGTATTTTGAGTATTTTTGAGGTTTTTACCGGGACCTAAGAATCTTGAAGAGTATTGTCGTAACAAAAGATATACATGTATTAGTACAAGAGCCCAAGAGGAGAAAGAGCAGTTATCTTACCCCTATTTTTGATTACTTTAATGAAAACTATGTTTTATTAATAGTCAGGTTTGATGAGTCTGCCAAGTATAGGTAGAGGGAATAAAAAATGGCGGCTGTTTCAAAGCGATAAAAAAAATTAATTTGTCATTCGGAGCTCTATATCTTAAAAAGTAGGAACAACACAAGAAAACCTAAGAGACCGACATTTAAAGAAGAGTAAATTTGCTAAAATATGGGCTCTAATAGAGTTATTTACGTTAAATGGTTTTCGAGATATAGCTTTTTAAAAAGCAACATTTCATAAAAATGTTGTATGGGAC
>NW_027112103.1:436409-442457 GCF_000696795.3 Halyomorpha halys | reverse complement strand
TGAATATCATAAAAACTACTACCCCTACGAAGATAAGTATCATAAACTACTTTATAGCAAGTTAAATTTCCTTTATTTTGAGTGTTGGCAGACATATGTGCTATATCTAGAGATATATTTTTTCAAAAATCATAAAAACTACTACTCCTACAAAGATAAACATAATTAATTATTTTTTAGTAAATTTAACTAGCTTTAATTTGAGCGCTAGCAGACATCTGTACGTCCAATGGCTTCTGAAATGAAGTTTCTCATAAATCAAATTTATTGTCTGAACAAATATAAATCAATTTATTTTAGCAAATATCATGAAAACTACTATTCTTACGAAGGTGAAGGTCCATTAAACTAGATTTAATTTGAGTGCTAATAGACATCTGTACGACACATAGTTCCTGAGATATAGATTTCTTAAAATAAAATAACTAATTACTAATATTTCAGTAGATTTTTAAGAAAATTTGCTTTTGAAAAGCTATATCTTGAGAAGGTTTTAAAGCAGCCACCATTTTTTATTCCCACCTCCTATACTTGGCAGACTCATCAATTTTGATTAATAACCATACGTAGTTTTCATTGAAGTAATCGAAAATTGGGGTGAGATAACTGCCTTTTTTTTCTTCCCGGCTCTTGTACTATATTCTTTAGGTATGCTATGAAGGTTCAAACTTTATTGGAAACTAAAGTTACACAACACGTTCTAATGATATGCAGATACAAAATTAGTCTTACCTGTCCGCTAACATACCAGCTGGAACCGTTACCAATACTTCCCCCAATTCGACGAACGAAAGGAGCCAAGAAGTGTCGGTACTGCTCATCGGGATCTCTGAATCGGGAGAGATGAAGTAATGCATCAGTGGCTCCATCCAATTGAAGCTGGTGGCCATCATGGCAACGCTTAGTGTACCTACACAATAGAACAAATTAATTGGGGCATAATTTTTTTTTGTTTATTTATTTATTTATTGCTATTTACAACTGTATTAACAATTGCCATTTACTACATTTAGTAAATTTGATCTCAGTTAAAATGGAGTGTGACAGTTGTGTAGAGAAACTACCCTTTGGTAGCACTCTAATAACATTTTACATTAGCTGGTCTCGTAGCAATCTTTTTCTCAGACGCCTCGGAGGATTGCCAGGAATGGAAGAGGAAGTAAGGTTAGAAACTGGTGGGTTTGGGTTGTTAGAGAGTTTGTAATGGAAGGAATGATATTTGGTTCGGGCTAGATCGGTTACATAGGGAACATTAAGGTCTTTATGTATGATTTTATTTGTCCAAGTAAGGAGCATTAAGGATTTTGGATTGCAATGATTGGATAAGAGAGGAATTCGAAGGTTTAGTGGAGCCCCAAAGCTCAACTCCGTATATCCTACAGTCATGTAGATCAGACTTTTGTAATGAATTAGAAGGTTAGACCGTTTGTCCAGCAAGTGCTGTAATAGTCGAAATCGACGTGCAGTTTCCTGTCTTTTCAGGGAGTATAATTTAATTTGATTTTTTATTTTTTTTAATGTAATTTACAACTGTAAAAATAATAAATACAATAAGTAAATATGTTGTATGTTTCATATACACTTGAAAATCTTGAGAAGGAACCACCCATTGGTGGAACTTCAAGCATTAATTTAAATTAGAAGGTCCTGTTGCCATCTTCTTTTCAGACACCTCGGAGGATTATCAGGTATTGTTAAGGATGAAAGAATTAATGGGTTAGAATGGGTAAGGAGTTTGGAATGAAAAGATGCATATCTGTTTTGGGCCAAATCTGCAACGAATGGGATGTTAAGGTCTTTGTGGATGAGTTTATTTGTAACGTAATAAGAAGCATCAAGGATTTTACGTAAGATTTTGGATTGTAAGGATTGGGAGTATAATTTAATTTGATTTCTTAGTTCAATAAAAATTGTGAATTGCTTAGAATAAATCACAACAGTAGAACTTCAATTATCTGTCCTAGTAGAGTCCGATAAATAAAGGAGAGAGCCAGTGGCCAGATAGTTTAAAAGATAAATAATTCCAGTCTATATTTTTTTAAACTGTACAAAAAAATATGAGGAATGTTTCAAATAATTTTTATAATAATTTTGATACTTTTGAAAAGGAACTAACCAATGGTGGTACTTCAAATATTAAATTAAATTAGAAAGTCTCGTGGCCATCTTATTTTCAAACGACTCGGAGGATTATCGGGGATTGTTAAGAATGAGAGGTTAAGAGCTAACGGGTTAGGATGGGTAAGGAGTTTGGAGTAAAAGGACGAATATATATTTTTGGGCGAAACTTGCAACGAAAGGGATGTTAAGGTCTTTGTGGAGGAGTTCATTAAAGTCCGTTTGTGGCGTGATTAGGAGTTCAAGGATTGGATACGGGAGGAAAATAATGGTATGATTCAACCCCAGAGCTCAATACCGTATGTCAAAAATTGGTCTGTTTATCGTAGTATATAATAGTTTTTTGTAATGAATGGGAAGTTTAGAGCGTTTGTCAAGTCGGTGAAATGAAAAAAATAAACTTATTCTGGGACATATGTCCCCTAAGAATAAATACATGGTTCATATATGTGAGATTTTTATCTGGCAAGCGTTTACAAATCTTCAGATAGTAGAATGAAATTACATTGGTATATTGGCTTTACTCCTGTTTATAATGTTAATCAATACTTGCCTATTTATTTGATTACAAAGATGTGGAGGTTTGGTTTTTCAATAAATGGAGGAATAGGTGTTGTTTAAAGGAAAGAATGGATGAGGACTGGCGAATGGAGATGGGATGAGAATTCCAGAAGGAGGTTGTATGTATGACGAAGGATTCGCTAAAGAAGGAGGTTCTATAGGAGGTAATATATAAATCATTAGGACGGGATCTGGTTTTTAATGAGTGGATGGATGAACGAAGAGTGAGGTCTAGGATATAGGTAGGTTTTTGGATTTTGAGAACTTGGAATAGAAAAACACCAAGGAGGTATTGCCTTTGGGGGTTGCATAGAGTCACTTCAACTCGGGATACATGAGAGCGCCTTGGGAACCCAAATATAAATCTTACGAAGCAATTCATGAGTTTCTTCAGTCTCAACTCTAGTCCTGCCATACACCAAGGATCTGTAGTCGAAGTGGGGGAAGACGAGAGAGGATACTAGTGTTCTGTGTGAGAGTGTTCTGAGGAATGGAATTACGGAATTTTAGGAATTGTTTGAGTACAGTTATGGATTTGCGTGTGATTTGGGAAGTAATTGAAAGCTTTGAGCAATTTCTTGTGGTTTAAGTCTTGTATGGTGATTCCAAATAAGTCTCTTGTCAAGATGGAGTCCGAAATAGCGAATCTGTCCAACATGCATTAGTAGGATATTTAAAAAAAGTACTGAAGGACAGGATCAGTATAAATTCAATTTCTTAAAAACTCTGGTGCGATGAGGTTTGTAAGATCAGTGGCCTTGGAGAATTTGATTTATGGATGAAGATTGAGAAATGGAGGCATGAGACTGTTGGTGTTGAGATTGTGAATCGAGGGATATAGTTTGTGTTTGACTGTGCTCCCGGTCCTGTATCTTCTTTCATATTAACAAAGGTAACTCAAGGTTTTAAAGATCATGAGGGACGTCTGAATTGTTAAGCAGTTTTTGTATATCTGGCATCTCTCATGTAGCAAGCCTCAGCTTGCTACATTATTCGGGCTAGGCCACACTGAACGTACCTGTGGAAAGAGTGGCAATAGTGCTTCGTGTGCATGACATGGCATGTTCATTTGTGGTAGGGGTTTTCCGCTACTACTCTGGTGTAGTATAACCGGATGACTTATACATTTTTTCTTCGCCTGGCGATTGCTCTGGATATAGAAAAAACAGGGGTAGTGATATTTTATTTGCTGCGCTACGCTCACCTTTGTTGTCCTTAAAAACATTTACAATTTGACGTACCTTATAATCCATTGCCGTCAATTATTCTATAGTGGCGTCCGTTGTTGAGGGGTGTAGTGCTCTCTCTTAGTATAATTGGTAAGTATGGTGGTCGGCTTTTGTGTCGGAAAGATATTTAAATATATTTCTGTAGATATCTGTCAAGTTGGAATTAATTTTGTTTCATTGGTACGACTACGACATACGAAAGTACCTGGGTCCACTACTTTATTAGGTTGCTGACAAAAAAAAATTGAAAGTTACCAATATTTAAAATAAATATTGGTGGTGGCTTGGGTTCTTTAAGGGTCTGAATCGCTTCCATCTTGTGTATTTGACAGAAGGTCGTACGGGTTCTGAGTGAAAAATGGTGTAATGATTTTCGTGCTTTTGTTTGGCCGGAGAATTTCTAGTTCTGTTTCATAGGCTTGTTGATCTTTTATTGGTATTTATACTTGGAATAACCATATGAATATATCTCATTTCACAATGATGGATCAAGGTAGGAAGATTTAATTAAAAAAATAATAAGGAAAATAGATTTCAGAATGTTTATCAGTTAATATAATATTTTATGTAATGGACGGAGCAGCGCGGACCACTTCATTCAGTGTCTGCCCTAGAATAAATGCCGATAAGGTACAAAAAGCTTCAATGGTTACCTTAATTCTCAGGGATGTTATCACAGTATGCTCAAAAGTTTGTAAATAAATGAATACTCACCTAGATGCTGTATAGTAACACAAATGTTTTTACTGATACTGCTATTCAGAGATGTACTTTATATAATTCGTTATAAAAAAAAAAAAAATATGAGACAGGATGTGACACGTGAATAATGGCTAGCGCATGCGCAGAACTGCCTCGAAAATTCTGAGTAAGATTTTATGCAGGTAGTCATCCAGACAACTGAAAGCCTCAAATATATAAGTTAAGTGAAACTAAAAAACTAACTAGTTAATAATTATTATGGTATAAAACATTACTGCAAATGACTTTTCGTTTTTGAGCAAGGCTATTCTCAGACTTACGAGACCTCAAAACATATATTTATGTCGAAAACTCTAATTCCAAATTTTACAAGATCTAATACTTCTTGCAACCAAATATCTCATGTATAGGATGTGAAAAATTCGTGATATAATTTAAGTATTCAAATAGTTACAGAATTCAATGGCAGTGTAGAGTAAAATAAATTTTATATTAAGGAAGAGCAGAGACTAATTTAAAATATATCCAACTTCTATTTACAACATGTCTCATAGAGTTTTTTTTCGGCTTCATTTCTATATTTGAACTCTAGAGTCAGAATGAGAATGCGGCTTATCTAACAAACTGCTTTAATTATTTAGCATGTCAGGAAGTGGGAGAAGATAGGAAGTCGTAGAATAGATTTGTAAGCCCTAGAGTATCCTACGGGTGAGATCTCCAAGAATTTCGAATTGACAGAGCCAAGGCTTGGGTGACAGTTTCCCATGCTTTATATTATATGGCGTGTGACATGAACAATAATTAAGCGGTTGTAAACTAGAGTGATAGAACTAATACCGTTCTGGAAGGGATGTGAAGAAACCTCGTGTGGCATGTGTCATTAACAAAGACTAGTACCCATCGAAGATAAAAATAACCAGGATAGGGTGCGTCCCAGCCATAATGTTTACTCTTTGTGATATAACATTTAAACTAATTATTTATAAGTTTATATAATACAATTTAATATCAAATTAACTCAAACTTATGCAAGGTTAGCAATGATATATCCAATCCTAGACAGAAATTCCAAACTAAAACCATAAACAACTATTCTTATATTTAATAAATCCTCAGGCCACTGCTGATGTACGGCTGTGAAGTCTGGGGAGCGGCATCCTTCAGGAAAAGGAAAAAACTACAGTCATTTCAAAATAAAGTCCTAAGAATCGCAGTAAATGCTCCTTGGTTCATAAGAAATAGCCAATTGCATCGCGAATTACAGATGGAGTCAATAGAGGATTATATCAAAAAACGGTTCATGAAGTTCCACTCCCAGTTACCGACAGTTAAAGGAGCAGTGACCTACAACCTGGGAAACCCAACCTCAACCCCAAGACTGAAGCCCAGACTGTTGCAGGACATTGTTTTATAAATTTTTAATAAATATAAAATTAAT
>NW_027112103.1:426763-436158 GCF_000696795.3 Halyomorpha halys | reverse complement strand
TCGTTACAGTTCCGACAACTCGTAAGTTATATAAAATTTACCATACAATAACAAAATTGTAATTACTATTTTAATATCATTTACTGTCATCCGTATGAAATTGTTTTACGGAACTTGATGATTTCCTAGCACTTTGCTTCTTTTCTTTTTACCAGGTTACTCCTATCAATTCAAATTAAATGAAAAATAATAATTTTTCAAAGGAAAAGAAAATTTTATAACTAAGGAAGCTGTTTCGATGTCAGCTTAATCTACAGATAATAAGAGATGTAGTGCACTGATTGGACCAGAGAGCCAATTAATTAAGATTCGAGATCAGAGGAGGGGGGAGGATTTGTGATGATGATGATGATGATGATGATAGGTACGAGAAGCCAATCAGGAGTCGGTGAAGCGATCTCTGAGAACCCGTTCCTCTCCTTTGAGGGCCGCTCTACTCCATTCATGTTGACTAGTATTTCTATCTTGTTATAATTAGAGGTTATACCGTAAAAGTGAATAACATCTCACCATATTTTGGATTCTTTTTAATTTTCTGTACTATCTACAGAAATCAGAAACTCTGAAATTTATGCCTCAGCTTCCTTAGCGTGAAAAAGCCACTATTTTACTCTATAGGTATGTAGGTATTTGTACTTTCACTTACCTATATAAGTTATTTATAGTAAGAATATTGTGATCAAGCGAAATTTCGAAGTCTAGTTTTCGACGGAAATAAACGTAGATACCCTGAGAACAAATAACCTAATCCCACAAAATTGTGTAACGTAAACACTCCAACTCAAAAATAAAAAATCGTACGAAATTAACCTAAAGTCGAAGGTAGATTTAATTATTGATATTGTTAGTGAGGATAATAGAAAAAAGGATAAACATTTTTCAAAGGATAGTTTTGTATTGAAATTATATGGTTTATATAGGATATGGGCAATTAGTCTGAAAAAAATACTATTTAATGAATTATGACAATTCAATGATTAATGTTGTCTCTTTGAAAATGGTCCCAGGGCTGAAACGTTGGAATTTAAAAAAAAATACACAAATTGAGAGTAAAATTGGATTTTTGAAGTTTGTGTTAATGATAATATAAGCCACTCTCAAACAATATATATATATTAATTAAATATTTATTTTTTTATGGATCTTGAGGATCAGTCAATAATTCAACTTTGTAGCACCACATCTTTTGGTGACGTTTCGCAACTTTATTATTTGCATAGTCATGCCCTACAATGAGAAAAAACATAGTGTGTTAGAATATATATTCCCTTCAAATAATTGTCACAAAACTACATAATGCAATCTCTGACTAATAAATATTACAATCAAAATATGGTTTAATAACCTTACTTACAATTCTCAACTGCAGTGTGTTCTACAGTATGATACAACCATCTTCGGATTTAGGGAAGGACTGGTTCTGAAATGAAGGTTTGTCTAGGTTTTCCCATGTGTACCGGGTTTTTTTTTGTTTGTTTTTTATTTCTCAGTAGGTAGTCAGTCTGTTGTTAATATTTTTTTTCTGTTTCTATTTTTAGATTAGTTGTCTTTATGTATTTATTAGGTTAGAATAACATAAATTTAAATTTTTTACATTTGATTTTTTATTAATGGCTTGATTCTTATGTTTTTCTATTGTGATCATATTAGGTTATTCTAACCTTATAAATACATAAAGACACAATTAACAACATAAAATAGAAACAGACAAAATATCAACAACTGACTGACTAAAACAACTGACTACCGAGAAGTAAACACAAAAAAAAAACCAACCAGTAAATATTGGGAAACCTAAGCAAACCTTACTTTCATTTCAAACCCGATTTAGTCCTTCCCTAAATCTGAAGATTGTATCATAATAATGTAGAGCACATTGCAATTGTAAGTAATGTTTGAATTAAACCGTATTTCGATTGTAATATTTATTAGTCAGATATTGCACTATGTACTTTGTAGTTTTGTGACATTTATTTGAAGAGAGTGCATGTTCGAGAGAACTGTGCTTTTCTCATTGTAGGGCATGACTATGCAAACAATTAAGTTGCGAAACGTCGCCAAAAGATGAATTATTACAAAGTCGTATTATTGACTGATCCTCAAGACCCATCTAAAAATAAATGTATACAAATATAAATATATATATATTTTTTCTTTGTGTAGAATAAGAACAAAAGATTTTTGATCGTATTAAATTAGATCAAGGGTGTAAAAAATTACAAAAACCAAACGCCGCTCGCAATGTATACTTTATTGCATACAACATGCATGTATACATTATTTATTAAAAACTTCTGTTTACAAAAAATCAAGTCACATCCGGTTTTAGCGTCTTTTTAAACCCTTTAATACAAATTTTGGTATAATCAAAGATTAGAATTTTTTTAAGTATGAAGAACATGGTCAAAAGAAAACAAAAATAGTTAACAACTATTTATTTGCCGGCGTTTCGTCTCAGTTTGTAGAGTTTCATCAGGGCTAAAAAGATACAAGAAAGTAAATTAAGGTAGGGATAAATTATATACGAATGAATAAAAAGAAGGAATACAAATAGTTATAATACTCGTATAAATAACACAAACAAAAAAAATTACGCAAACTATCAGATTAAAAATGAATAGGGGGCGTAATAACAAGTAAAAATGGAAAAGAGTATATGAGAAAACAAAATTTAACACACTAAAGATGGAAAATAAAGAAGTTAATTGAGATTAAATAAAGGTGGAGAAAGAATAAATAAAAATAATAATAACCAAAATTAAGTAATGAACTAATCAGTACCACCCTCTGGTTCTGGCCCTCAATGTTCCAGTTGAAAGGTTTTGTAACAGTGATAAAAAATTGGAACTATACAGAGTGGAAGGGAAGCGACCGTTAAACGGTTTTATTTCAGATTCGCGAAATATATATATATACATATATTCATATATATATATATATATGAAAATACGTCATTGTAATATGCAAACTACATTTTCCACCATTCCATATATTTTTCCATATATATTCCTACATTTCCATATATATATAAACAATCGATTGGTATATTATTATATCACAATGGTATTAAAATAATTTAGTGTGAAGGAACTAAGTGGGACAAGTTGATATTCGTTTTTCACCTAACGGGGCTTAGATTAAAAAATTGCAATTACTTGAACACATCACTCATCGAGACGAAACTATAAAATATCTTAGAACTTTCTAAACTACACTAAATGCTATAATCAGACCTCCGTAAGGTTATTAGAAATAATACTAGTAATAATTATATAAAATAAAACTTTTTTTTATATGTTTTTATTTTTATTTTTTTAATGTTATTTACAACTGTACAAAATAATACAATAAGTAAATATGTTGTATGTTTCATATACACTTGAAAATCTTGGGAAGGAACCACCCATCGGTGGTACTTCAAACATTAATTTAAATTAGAAGGTCCCGTGGCCATCTTCTTTTCAGACGCCTCGGAGGATTATCAGGGATTGTTAAGGATGGAAGATTAAGAATTAATGGTTTAGGATGGTTAAGGAGTTTGGAATGAAAAGACGCATATCTGTTTTGGGTCAATTCTGCAATGAATGGGATGTTAAGGTCTTTGTGAATGAGTTTATTTGTAACGTAATAAGGAGCATCAAGAATTTTACGTAGGATTTTTTTAAAAATTTTAAATCGCTTTTTATCTTATAAAAGGGCATAAAATCGAAAAGATATTTATATAAATTCAAAGAGCAGAAATTCAGCATTAAAACAGCTATAACTACGTTGGATTTGAATAACATTATAAGAAGTTAGGATTTGTTTTTCGTGAACGTGGAAGAAAAAAAATATCCAAAAATCAAGCTCGAAAATTTCTATTATTTAAGTGTTTTGCAAGACGCTAAAACTAAATTTGACTTCATTTTTGTCTACTTTAATAGGAAGGAATTTTTTTTTGTAATTTTTTACAGACTTAAACTCATATTAAACGATAAATAGACTTTGTTCATATTCTATACAACAGACAAAACAAATCGATTAGTGCATAATTTAATGACTATTAAATACATACAGAACAAAGGTGCTATGCTATAATATAAAAACAATCTAAATATATTTTTTAAATTATACATTAGATGTTCGGGGGTGTGTGTGATCAAAAGAAAAGAGAAATCAAAAAATTGTAAAAGATGGTCGGAGTGTGCAAAGATGCATCTCCCCCCCCCCCCGATCATCTTCTCCAATCAGTAATCTACGGTCAACCATCTACACCTCAAAAAATTTTAACTATTCATCAATCATTTAAATATATTATGTTTCTCTCGGTTTCTAGAGTACATTGGGACGAACCCTCGGATACTTGTCTAAAATTTTTGACCTTGTATAACTATATAAAAAAAAAATCCATTGATTGAAATCGGTATTCCCATGGGCGTATCCCCCCTTCCCTGTTAGTGAATTAATGGACGATTAAGTAGTCTTCAATATCAGCATTGAGCATGAGGCTTATATACCGAATTTAGTTTATTTGAAGTGTATAACCAGTTCCTATTGTTAGTAATAAGAAACGCGGGATAAATATAAGATTAATTAATTTAATAATTAATTAATGCTGATATATTTTTTTTATTCTTAAGAAACCTGAAGTACGAATTTTTATTGTAAGTGAAATTTGTGTGATACGCGCAAAGCACCCGATTTATTTAATTTTCAAACAGCCTAGTTCATGGGTATAGGGATTTTAATTCTTAAAACAATTATAAACATTTGGGAATTTATAGCTGTTGAAATTTAAGACTGCTCTCCTCAAAGAAAAAGCAACGAACAGGTACAAGAAATTCTTAAGGTCAGTGGAGCAATGTTATCCCAGGACGAGCAAACTAAACCACATCTACGGTAAATAGTCTAAACATTTGGCTGTACCTAGAAGTAAATGTAAATAAATTTCTGCCAATTTCAAATCCCAAACATTTGAGAAACAACATTATACAAAGTTTACCATTTTATGTGGGTCAGTTAGTTTTCGAAATGGTCGCACTATATTTTTAGTTTTATTTCCAGTAAGACAAAAAATATTACAAATAGATAACACATTAATATAAAATAAATCAATCTATATCTATCTGAAGCTACTAAAACAGCTGTTCTATTTTGCGAAATATCAGCTGTGAGTATAATGTTTGTATTGAAGAGATTATGAATTTTTCCTTGTTAGATGTTTGTAAGAATGAGATTTCTATTTCTCTCTCATTATCAGACGTTTTGTATGTCTTTGCTAAGTAATTGGTTACGTGTTGTTGACTATTGTCAAAGGAGAAATAATTATTCCATAGTCTAGCACCAACTCAGTTCACATCATACTTTCGCATCAAGGTACACATAAAACCTTGAAAAAAGAAATGGTGATGCTGGGAAAAATACGGTACCACAAAATGCACTTCTCTAAAATCAACTTAATTCAAAATTTTTTAACACTTTAATTAAAGTTGAAGGGGCTGTAGTTCCACGAATTCACCAAAAACAGGGGGATATATTTGGTAGAATGTAAAAGTTGAGACCATCAAAAAGTTCTTCTCAAACACCGACTTAATTCACACCAAACCTTTCTATACTCTATTGTAAATTACGAAAAAATTGCAGTAGGGTTGACACCCCGTTAGGTATTTCTTTAAAAATAATTTAATTCATCATTTGAAGGGGCTGTAGAGTTGCAGAACACTACCAAAAAAAAGGAATGTACTTTGTGAACCCAAAGCATTTTTCAAATACTAACTTAATTTAAATCAAACTGTTCAATCCTCTAGATCCATCTGAGAGGCTATGAACGTGAACAAGTGAAAACCTTGAAAATATTTAAATACTAAAAAAAGGGGTTGATGAAAAGAGGTGTGACCCAAAAACGCATTTCTTAATCACCATTCTTGATTATATAAAAATTCTAAAATTTGTTTTACAAATTTTTATATTTTCGAAACAAACTATCTCCCTAAATTAATTTAGAGGGACTGTTAAGTTGCGAAAAACTAAGAAAAAAAAGGGTTGATGAAAAGAGCCGTGACCCAAAAAAGTACTTTTAAATCACCATTCCTGATTGCAGCAAATTTTAAAATTGCTTAATAATTTTTTATATTTACTAAACATTTGAACAGGATTATATTTTATTAGATACATATAATAAATAAAGTTGTAACTAAACATTCCACGAAAAAACACATATATGTTTGTGTGTGAAAATTTCTGAGAGGATTGCGTTTGAATTATGGTAGTTAGCAGGTAGCATTTATTTTGTAAATTTCATATTGTTACTTGAATTAATTATTTTAGATTTTAATTAGTGATGTTAAACATTGAGTTGGATCTTTTGGGCGTTGCTGAGATCATTAGAATACAACAAAACCCAATATTGCATAATTTCGTGCTAGACTACTTTGTCTTGCTCGGTCGATTTTTATCAGACATCTTTTAAACCCCCCTCTTCCTCCCATAGAAATTTTCTAATATGTTGGTTTTATGAAACGGTTCTTATTGCACGACCTACGTACCCCGAACTGAACCACTATCAAGGTAGCTTGGAGGTACTTACAGGCCGTAGCAGCGAGGTATTGTCTGAAAGTCGCTCCCATCTTGTACTCACGAAGACACACGACGAACAAAGAAGATGAAGAGTCACTAAGAACTTACTGACCAGATGGCTATTGGTCTACTTGAGCAGTACAAGGAACCCCCACTACTCCACAGCATATATATATTGCTATATGCTGTTATCTAGCCTTATCAGCATCTATTTTATCATTATATAATGCTTTATGTACTTTTTCTGCTGCCGAAATCTCATAGACTACGTTTAGGCAAGTACTCAGTAAATTATTATGATAATTTCATTTCTTTTTCTATGTTTTTTGTTTCTGGTTGCATTTGTTTTTCTTAATCTTATTTTCAATGTACGTAAAGTTTTACAATTGAGAAAAAAGTTCGCGTCATCTGTTTAAGAAACAGAAAGTTAATATTTACATTTACTACTTCCATTTTTTTATGTCTGCTTACTTTGAAGGGAAAATGTCTTAAAATGTCATTTTAAGGATTTTAAGTAGATTAAAGCGCTAGGTTCTGTCTTCCGGGCCTGTATTTGAATCCACCAGTGACAGATATATTTTCTGTTATTGTAGCTGCGAGTCAGCCCTGTGGGTTCAAGACCCCTTCCTTCTGGTGCACATTCAGCCTCTATACATCGGGACCTGTCCGTTTCCTACTTCAGGTATCCCAGAGTTGAAAATGTGAGACTTTTCTGTTCATTAATAACATGCATATATTTTATTTTTATTTCAAAATGTTAATTCCCTGGAGGAGCAGATCGTGTTAGTGATGTTAATCTAAATTAGTTTGATTATATAAGATAATATAAGACAGAGCATTGGGGTCTCATAGGAATAATAGCTTATCTGGTGACGTCTTCTAGCCGCTTTCCTCGTCCAGGTGTGCACTGGGCGAAATGGTGAGAACCATGTATGTTCACCTGGAGCCTGAAAGATCTGTCTGTCTCGAACGGTGCCTGGCATGGTGTTTAGGCTGGGGCGGCATTGCAGTCGCGGCGTCTTCGGGGTCTTCCGGTGTCCGAGACAAGGGGGGCATCAGAAAATGAGACCTCCGAATCCGACTTTATACAAATTCATAAAAGAACCGGAAATTCAGATTACTTAAATCCGACAGAGGGGTTCCTTAATTCTTCCTCCTTGCAAAACCGTTCTTCAAAAACCAGTAGGTACTTTGTTACAAAGTAATGAGCAACTCACCCTTGATGGGTTATAGTGATATTATATTTTTTCTAAAGATATAGTTTCATTATTAATTTACGCATACCTGTGTCTACCAAGGCGGTCACTTGTTAAGTCAAATAATTGAATAAATTGATTACTTCAAGCTTCAAGAAATACTTCAAAGCAAATTGTTGATCAAATTTTATTCGTATTGAATGATAGAAGTTCTAATATTTATTTTGTTTCTTGTATTTTTACGAATTAATAGTGAAATTGTACTTTTTTTTTTTTGTTGATATTCTTACGCTTACCATTGTGTCAGATTTATGATTCTCTGCCTTGAATTATACATCTTATAGCAGAAAAACCAAACAACATAAGGAAACAAGGGTGGTCAAATTAATGCTATCAAATAAAAAACGACTTCATTCTTTATGATTACCTTGGTAAATATTCAGAGTAATAATAAAGAGAAAGGTTTCTGAGATCTTGTCCCATAAATCCAAAAGGTGTGTGCTCAATTCATTTAGTGCAGATCAAGACCCTAATCTTAGTTTAAGCTTGATCAACTGACCTAACCTTTAGATCAAAATAACGAATCATCAATGGACTACAGAGTGTTATAATTAAGACAATTTAAAGCTTTATCTTTAATGTTACTGCTCGTCGATTTCGACTATTACACTAGGCAAACGGTCTAAATTGCCAATCCATTACAAAAGACTGATCTACATGACTATTATAAGGCCTATCTGGACATACCGAGTTGAGCTTTGAGGCTCCACTAAACCATCAGATTCCTCTCGAATCCAATCCTTACAGTCCAAAATCCTTCGTAAAATCCTTAATGCTACTTAATACCATAGTATTTAACCATCCTGATAATATAATTATGGAAACAGTAAGTTATTTAGGTTATATTAATGTAATGGTAACCTTAATGGGGAAGTTTCATAGGAAAATTACTGCAAACTAAAATTAATATTGGAAAAAGATACTTAAAGACAGTATGAAGCAGATTGGAGGAAGATAGTCCATTCGTATCAGCCCTGACTAAGTTCTGCAAAGTGAGGCAAAACAATAAATAGTTTTTTCTTACCATTTTGATACTTTTATTGACCGACACTCGGACTATCTTCCTCCAATAAAATTAATATTATTTCCTTTGTATGGATTTATTACTACAGAGAATAATGTTAAATACATCTATTCTTATGAAAAACGGGATCATTTGATTTTTTTCGATAAAAACCGATTGGTTACATTAGCCCATGAATTTAGTCGGATTGAAATTTTATTGGTAAATACTTAGATACATTAAAAGAAAAATAATAAAAAACCAAAAAAGTTGTAATATAGACGTATTATAAGTCAATGGAAAGGCAAATATTTTAGAAAAATAATATTTAAAACATAATTTGGCAAATGGAAATGCATGATGACAAAAAACGCGTAAATAAAAGGTCTTTTGACTGGAAGGCACAGTGTGTGGTTCCGTTTCGCCAGCCTGATAGATATTTTTACGTCACATAGTTATTAAACCTGATTTGGAGCCTTTCCTTCGACAGAATGACAACCTTCATAGTATCATTCCTAATATTTTCAATAATGATTCTACAGAAATTTATCATTAAATAAATGGTTAACAGCATAATGTAA
>NW_027112103.1:425001-426713 GCF_000696795.3 Halyomorpha halys | reverse complement strand
TTATGTGGCTGGAATCAAGGACAGGGTACAGGCGTCTTAAGATGAGTTTCTCAAGGATTTTGCCCATGATAGGTAACAAAGCGATAGGACGGTAGGAGGATGGGTATTCAGGCGGCTTTTGAGGTTTGGGAATCATTTTGATTATGGATAATTTCCATAGGTCAGGAAAGTAAGTGGATCTGAGAACAGCATTGTAGATGTAGGTAAGGAATAGAACGGATTTTCGAGGAAGGTTTTTTAGAATATGGGATGTAATTAGGTCATAACCGGGAGCTTTGCGGGTAGGTAAATTCTGAATGTTGTTGGATATTTCTGAAGGATGAAATGCTTTAGGAGGAAGGGTCATTTGGAGTGGAATATTTAATTCCTCTTCAATGTATTCGATGTGGGTTGGATTAAGAATGTCATGGTGTAATGTAAATTTGAGTTTGAACCGTTAATTCTTACATTTTTTTTAAAACTTTTACAAATTTTCAAAAAGCATTGCAACGTAAAATATTATTTTGTAGGAAGATAGTCCGGGTGACGGTCAATAAATGTACCAAGATAGTATAAAAACTATTTATTGTTAAGAAATGTGGATTAACGTTGATTAATAATGATTAGTTTTTTCTTCTATTTTGTACCTTTATTTACCGCCACCCGGACTATCTTCCTACAATCTACTTCACACGGTGAACTATATTCTTCCAATGCAAAATATTATTAATAGTATTTTTTTTTAAAGAGCGAAATTTGAGGTAGTCAATCTGTTAACTGAAAGGAACATTTGGAAAATTAGTTACAGAAAATAATATAGAAATGGTTGTTCTAAAATGAGTAAGGATTAATTTTAACTCAAACTTGGGGGATAAGGAGGGAGGCAGTAGGTGGAAGTAGTGTGGTGTGCGTACTCCACCAGAATTTTATAATGATAATAATAATAATAAAAAAGGCTTAACGAACCCGAAGGTTCGATGCCGATACCACTAAACGCTCTCTCCATAAATCCTTCCAGTGATCCCCCTCCAAACTCAATTCAACTAAATCTGTTTTAACACAATCTTCCCATCTACGTTTCGGTCTACCCCTCGGACGTTTACCCGTTGGTTCAGTATTTATTACCATTTTAGGAATCGTTACTAAGCCCTACAACCTTACGTGACCATATTGTACGCCGTAGTGCTATAACTTTAATTATATTTATTAGAATTATATCTCCCGTTAATTCATTCTTTTTCGGTCCGAATATTTTGCGTAATACTTTATTTTCGAAAGCCCTAAGGCGCTGTTCATCCCTTAGGATAAGAGGCCACGCCTCACATCCAGAAAGAACAGTAGGAAGGATAATGGTTTTGTAAATTCTAATTTTTAAGTTCTTCGATAGGAGGCGCGATTTAAGCAGTTTAAATTTAAAAATAGCAAGCATTTCCGGCCTTCAACCTAGCTTTTATTTCCTCATCAATTTCGTTTATTCTAGTTACCGTAGACCCTAAATACTTAAACCTATATACCTGTTCAAACGCATTTCCTCCTATATCTATATCACCGAAATTGCTTGCGTTTCTACTGCTAACTATATATTTTGTTTTATCCGTATTTATTTCAAGACCTAGTTCCTTGCTGGAGTTTATTAGCGTTGTTGTATTTAGTTCTATAGTTTCTTTATCATCACCCAATAATACCAAATCATCTGCATACCCAAGCACCGGTATTTTACCACTCAAAGTTAA
>NW_027112103.1:422350-423586 GCF_000696795.3 Halyomorpha halys | reverse complement strand
GATCAGTTTACCAAAAACAAACAAATAGATACATTTTACGAGAATAAGACTAACACAATAAAATTATTTATTATGAGGTAACCTTTCCCTCTACTTTGCAGGACTTTCTGAATGGAGAAAAGCACACGAATGTTTCTTGTTGTTAATAGTTTTATTATTATTTCAGTTGTTTTGTTCGCTCCCATTATAGTCTAGACTGACACCACAAATTTGCCCAAAACGTAGTAGTAATAAAAATTTTAGGTAAACCGATATAGTTGGATTAGCCTCCTATGATTTAGGTACTGCTAGCACCCCTTTTTGGTCAGTGGTGGAATCTAGCACCATCTTTAGCGCTTTCTGTGGGGAGAAGACACAAGGGGTATTAGAGAGCCATTTTCTTTTAGCACGGAGTAATTTCCTTTCTTCCTTTTTATCAGTGAAAACGAGTGAGTACATACATTTCTGAAGTGCATCCCGGCAATCGAGGAGAGGGGAAATAGAGGAATGGGGAGAAGAAAAAGGAATAATGGAGTAAGTCTACTTCTTTCCATATAATTCACATCATCGGTACTCATAATCATCAATAAGTATATCTAAAGTTTTCATAGAATTCTAATCAAGATCAACTAATGCACTATAACCATAAACGTATTGTTTCGGCGACCCCTACAACTATCTGTAATTTATATCACAATTCTTAATGCATAATTTGCATTTTCATTTCACTTAACTTATATATTATCCTTTATGTTGACAGGATGACTAACTCTATAAAATCTCAACAAAAAAAATATCAATAACAATTTAGCACTGACTAAATGTCTAAGAGCAGAATGTAAATTTGAATAAAATATTATAATTTTGCTTTTATTTCTTATTAATGTAAATGAAAATTTTAGAACAATAAGTACTTTTATGAAAACTGTTGAAATTATAGTTAGTCTATCAGTCAAATAAAAGGCTCAGTAGGAAAATCAGAACTGGAATGTATTGATAAATAAGATAAGCATATAATATATTTATAATATAAGCAGTTCCGTCAGATTGAAGTCTAAAACTTTAGATAAGTTAAATATTTAAGTTTACTAAAAGTGTGCTGTGAATAATCTTGAAGCTATTAATATGGTAGTAAAAATGTACTTTCCCATTTTAATTATTTAATATTTTTAGCAACGTATTTGATTGTCTAATGGCTAACGGTAGTTTTTTTCTCTATTTTTCAATTAATTTGAATTTTCTATGTTTCCGATTATT
>NW_027112103.1:419152-421001 GCF_000696795.3 Halyomorpha halys | reverse complement strand
CACAGCCGTATTAAACATTTCTCTAATCACGTAGATTATTTTTCTAACAGTTTTAATTCACCTTATTATTTTCAACAATACTCAAATTTCTACATGAACATTTAAAAAAAAGCTAGTAAAAATATCCACCTAAATTAATTCTAGCACATAATTTGTTTCTTGAGATAAATAAGTCTCTCTTCTTAAAATATATAAACCTAAGATGATTACAGAAAATAAAACATTTTAAATTTGTTGATTTGTTAAATCATGTTTAAAACAAATATATATAAAATAAAAAACATCATTAAATTTGTAATATTAGAACTTCTATATACTCAATGGAATGTCAAAGAATTAATACTGATAATCACACAGTAGATGACAAAATAAAAGCTAATTAATTTTAATATTCCTGCAAAGTACTGAATTTTTTTCTATAAAAAAAAATTAAAATATCTTAAAATAAACCAATAATTATTATTGGATACAAAAAACATAATTCTTGAGCAAAAAAAAATATAAATATTGAACAAGTCCACAATATGGGACTAAATTACCTTTCACGCAAAGTAGGTACTGACAATCAATAGTTCACGAACAGTCATCAATGTCTTCGAATTGGATCATTGCACTACACTTTTGTCGAATCTTCTTTCAGTGAGTTTTCTATCTTCCCCGCGCTGTCCATCTTTTCTGTGCTCCCGAACTCCTGCTGAATTTGGCCTAGACTCTTTCCAGCAGTCTCGGGTAGGACAACGTACATGAAGATAGTACCCAAGAAACTGAAAAATGCGAATATCCAGAAGTTCATGTAAACACCGGCGATGTCCTCCACGGTTTGATACTGCTTCAAGTTTATGAATGTTGAAATTGAGGCCGATATACCTGTTATTCCACTGCCGATTCCTCTAGTATGCGATGGGAAGTACTCCGCTTGAATGGTTTGCATGAGCGGTCCTAGTCCGATATTACTAACTGTGCAGAACCCGGCGACGGATATGAACATAACCCAGGAGTATTGAGATACGTCATACCCTTGCTGGTTGAGGAAGTAGTATGTTCCAGTGATAATGTTGAAAACGACAGAAGCCAATGTAGAGTATACTAGCAGCGGCCTCCTACCAACGGAGTCGGAAACGAATGCGGCACAGAAGGTGGCAATGATAAGTAGAACTCCAAGACCAATAGTCAGTTCATGGTCCTTGATGGCTCCGTTCGACGACTGGGCGAAGGTCTGTGTCGCATAGGTCACTACTGCTGGCATCCCGTTGAGATATTTGATGAAACAGACAGTTTGCACAATGAGGAAGGACTTTGTGTCCTTTTTAGTTGCAAAGAGGTCCCGCCATCCACCTTTGGATTTCATATCCTCCTCTACCGATTTCTTAATGCTCTGATACTCTTCCCCTACTTGCTTTGTTGCCCTTAACCAGATGAGTGATTTAATAGCATTTTTGGGTTTTTCGGCCATCAGCTGATAGTATGGCGACTCAGGCATTAGGGAGAAAAACAAAACGAAAACAATAGGAAGGACAGAGCAAGCATAGGCGTATGTCTGGTAACTGAAGAAGTGACCTGTGAGATAGCTGTAGAGGATACCGACGTACCACATTGTCTGGAATTGGCCGGAGAGTTGCCCTCGTATCCTAGGCTCGGAAATCTCTGCTATGTACATCGGGCCGACGGTGTAGACAATGGCGACTCCTGCACCCTGAATGGTACGCACCACGTAGAGGACCGCCATGTTGCGAGTGGTGAGAATCAAAATCCAAGCCAGCAAGCACAGAGGGCCCGTACTCAGCAGCACTGTCTTCCGACCGAACCTGCGACAGTCAATGGATCAATGATTAAAGTATCTGCATTACAA
>NW_027112103.1:412444-417347 GCF_000696795.3 Halyomorpha halys | reverse complement strand
ATTTACTAAGTGTATTATAATGTACAGTTGTAAATAGCAATAAATAAATATTAATAATAAAATAAAATAATAAAATCTTTATCCTCAAGCTAACAGAGTCACTCTTGTGTAGATTCTGCAATACTGGGGATGAGACGGCATATCTCATTATTTGTTGATGTGACCGGTTTGTAAATAGCAATAAATAAATATTAAAAAAAAAAACTTGTTGGTATCAAACCCCTACACTCTATCGATAGACAAGGTCCTAAAAACCATGTGCTAAGTGTTTTAATACTGATTTAACTTGTTAAACAAACAGTTAAATCATATATTTATACAGCTATATTATTAAATTAATAATATTTTTGAAGCCACAAGTTTTACGTCAGAAGGAATAATTAGATGGATAATATAGAGCGTTTCACAAACTGAAATATAACTCATATTGTACCTATTTAAGGACTGAATTTATTTAGCGTTCTTTGGCTTAGGAATGAACTGATAGTTACAAATTTTATATTTGATATAAAATATATGGCCAGAAGATATTTCATAAGCCCGGAACCAACTAATAAACTTCCGAAACAGACCCTGGTAAATAGGGTTTACTGGAGATCTGTGGATGGAAGTGTGTAATAAACGATAGGTAATGCCAGCATGGAACCTTAGGGCTTGATCTATCCTCCCTTCGTGGAGCTCAAACACTATTTATAAACTAGTTTGTTGAAATTAAAGTTTTATCTATGATATTGGAAGAAGATAGTTGGACCGTACGAAGTAGATTGTAGGAAGATAGTCCGGGTGGCGGTAAATAAAGGTATCAAAATAGTATAAAAAGCTATCTATTAGTTAACCAGCGTTTCGGCCACGTTGCAGGGCTTCATCAGGACAAAAACAGATGCCAAACATTAAAATGATGTAAACATAATATACAGAAGAAGAGGAAAGAAAGTATATATAAAATGATAATACAAGTATAAGATATTACATGCAGTATAGAGACAAAACAGTTTATTAAAATACATTGCTAAATTATTTTTGATATATGATTGTTTGAGAGTGGTTTAGTTTATTATCAATTTACACAATTTTGATCCTTTTTTCTCTCAACTTTTATTCTTTAAAATTCTCCAACGTTTCGGCCCTCAAGCCATTCTCAGGGATACAACCTACAATAAATAAGGATGTAAATATATATAAATTGATACAAATAAGGACTAATATGAATATAAATCACGAAAAATGGGAAATAGTGGCAAGATAAACTAAGTGTAAAAAAAAGAACAATATGATGAAAAATATTGTTGATTACTCATTATTGTTATTACTTGTCACAGGTTTACTACCTACTTAAGCACTACTATTTTCATCCATATTGTACTTTTTTTTCTCTTAGTGTATTACATCACTATTCCCCATTTTCCGTAATTGTTATTCTTGTTAATACTTTATTTTCATCTTTAGCTACTTCTTCTTTCTCGAACTCCTGTGAGCCGTCAAGTGTGGAGTCGCAGTCTCAGTCCATCTAGCCCACTGGTCCCTGTCTCTGACTAGTCTTCTCATCTCCAGGATAGTGCGTCCTCTAGCAGCTCTAGTTTTCCAATGTACTCAGAGTACATGCACCAGTCTGCAACGAAGATGTCTTTCTTCCGTCCTTGCTTCCAAATACCATCTGGCTTTTCTGGTATCGTCCATTCTACAGACGTGCCCATAGTGGCTCTTGCATTGTGTCTCGTACTGATTTCACATCCAGATCCTCTCGAATCCTTTCATTTCTGACACAGTCTCTCCTGCTCCTACCAACTATTCTTCGGAGAAATCTCATTTCTGCTAACGTTATCCTTTCTACATGCTTGTCGAGGGCTGTCCAGCTTTCTTATTCATACAGGAGGACTGTGAGGAACACGGATTTAAATACCCGTATTTTGGCATCTCTGCTTCCTTCTTCCTTCCCGATAAGAGTTTTAAAAATCTGATGGTACACTCCAATGGCCTTTTTCACTCGATTTAGAACCTCATGGTCTATTTTAAAATTTTTAATTTTTATGGTCCCTAGATACGTATAAGTATTCGTAAGTTCTAGAGACTCACCATTATACAAATTCCTAGGCTCTGCGTTTTCTCTTCCGACACACATAATTTTACTTTTCTTAGAGTTTATTTCTCTTTAGCTGTGTATTTATATAAACTTTTTTCTCTCTCTATACTATATGTACTCTTACCTGTCTTTTTTTATTATAATCTCTCCCCCCCTATTCTGTACACTATCATTTAATGTTTGCCTATTTTTAATATTTTCTTTAATTTATTAATACTGTTTACGTTACAATTATTTTCAAATGTAACGTATTTTTAACCGTCAATCCTTTCTTCCTAACTACTTCTTTTAAACATCATGCCAATCGCTGGGTCAACTGATCCGCGGTCTAAAAGGTATATTTCCTATCTTGTTCATTATTATGAATTCTTATTCCCCTTTGTCCATCTTTTAGTGTGTACTGTATTTTTTATCTGTTGTTATTCTGTTTTCATTAATTGTCTAACCCAGAAGTTTCCAATCTTTTTCGGTTTGCGGCTCCCTAAACAATCGGATTGTTTTCGTGGCGTCCTTAATACAACACATTTTTTTCTAAATTTTTGAATTTATTGAAAAATAGTAAAGCTTTCTTTTTTAAAAGCGATTACCCATTTAACAAGTGCAAAATTAAAAACAGATACTTAATATTTTCTTGGAGGTAATATATAAAATTTTTTTTTTATTTATTTAATGTAATTTATAACTGCACAAAATAATACAATAGGTAAATATGTTGTATGTTTCATTTACACTTGAAAATCTTGGGAAGGAACCACCTATTGGTTGTACTTCAAACATTAATTTAAGTTAGCAGGTCCCGTGGAAATCTTCTTTTCAGACGCCTCGGAGGATTATCAGGGATTGTTAAGGATGAAAGATTAATAATTAATGGGTTATATAAAATATAAAATTTCAACTGTTTCGGTAATATCCATATTGAGACTGGACAAACACCATGTGGTTAGGTTAGTTGAAAAATATATTAAACACGAATTTTAAATTCACAAACAATTTATTGAACGCCCGTTGATGATTAACATTATTAAAACTATTAATGCCATGGATGAGCTTGATGTTAACTACACAACTTCTCAAATCTCGGAATAACATTGGATATGGCGATCCTCATTTCTAGTTCAACCTTAATTTTCGAGTGATATTTACTTTTGATAACCGCGACTGCTGAAAACCCAGCTTGTAAGATATAGGCGATTGCCGGCGCAAAAGTTCGAGAATTGAAAATCCCAAAAAAATTGCCGAATTGTTTAATTGAATATTTCGCGGCGCCCCCAAACTTTGGGAATCACTGGTCTAATGTTTTAAGTAGAATAAACTTTTATTATTCTTATTCAATTTTACGATTCACTGTACATCTTTTTATCATTTAAGTGTTTTTATATGTTTTTTAGCCCTGATGAAACCCTGCAACGTGGGGGGGGGGGCTATTAGCTGATAAATATTTTTTTATACTATTTTGGTACCTTTATTGACCGCCGCCCGGACTATCTGACTACAAAGTTTCATTGGTCATAACTTTTTTTTTTTAAATGGCCTCAGTTCCCCAGTGAGAACCTACCGATATAACCTCCAGAGTGGAAATTTCAAGATACATTTCTCAGGAGCTCTACTAAATAAATTTTGGCTAACCTAGGTTGTAATCGAACCCACAACCAAGCACTCTGGGACTATCACACCAATGTGGTCTACAAAATAGTTCTTCTATATATAAATTAATTTGTTATTGTATCCTAAAACTCAAGTGACAAGACAGATAATCGATTACAGAAGAACATTGGGATTTATTGCGTTTTAATTAATCGTGGAAAGTTCCACTGCCTTTTACGATGAAAATAATCCCTTTAATATAAATATCTTCCTATTTACAAAATATTTCAAGATCATCGAAAGAATAAAGTAAAATAAAATATCATTAGACTCTGATTTTTGATATGTATGTTTTCTTTTTTACTTATTAATAATCAGTATGGTATAAATGATACATGTAAACAATATTTTATTTCTTTAAATATAGATATTTTTGACCTATTTGATAAATGTATATTTGAGTGTGTTTTCATATTAATTATGTCTTGTCCTTATTGAAATAGCCTGAGAGGAATTAAATAACGAATTTCTTAAAAACTCTTCTTTTAAAGTAACTTCAATTGTGTTTATTTGAAAAGAATAAACAGTTTTGATTGTTAGCAATAATAAATAATGGAAAAATACAATGTATTAAAATATTCAATGAATAACTGAAGAAGAAAAATTGATATAGACGAGAAGATAGTTGCCGGTGAATAATAATGAGGAAAAGATAGTTCGGGGTGCGGTCAGTGCGTTCAGGTCTTACATAAATAAGTTTAAAAAACCTTTTTATTTGTGCCAACGTTTCGGCCAGGATTTCTAGCCTTCATCAGGGCTAAGAACAAAAAAAAAACAAGATAAAAATCAATGAATAATATATATTCATATATATAACTATATTGTTATGTTTTATTACCAATATTATAGTATAAGAGCCCAAGAGGAAAAAAAAGGCAGTTATCTTACCCCAATTTTTTATTACTTTAATGAAAACTATGTATAATTAATAGTCAAAATTGATGAGTCTGCCAAGTATATGTAGGGGGAATAAAAAATAGCGGTTGCTTCAAAGTGACAAAAAAAACTAATTTTTCATTCGGAGCTCTGTGCCTCAAAAAGTAGGAACAACACAGGAAAATTTAAGAGAACGTCATTTAAAGAAGAGTATATTTGCTAAAATATGAGCCCTGATAGAGTTATTTCCGTTAAATAGTCTTCGAGATATAGCTTTTTAAAAAGAAACATTTCATACAAATG
>NW_027112103.1:404069-411419 GCF_000696795.3 Halyomorpha halys | reverse complement strand
ATATATATTCGTGGTTGAACGAATGACCAATCTCATATTTTTCACGTTTTTCGTAATTCCCATTCGTATTTTTCAACATATGTACATACGAACAATTGCTTTGCAGAACGTTCTAGATAAATTGATGATTGATTTAGTGTTTTGAATATTTAACCTTAACATGGAGAGCATTTGAACCTGCCTATGGCAGAAAATTAATATTGCCAAGTTGAAGTGGTTCTATCCATCCTTCCGGTGCCAGTATTTCCTAGTTTCCTTTCTATACCAAGTAATTAGTACTCAGCGCCCCTCCTATATCCTGGAAAACCTGCAATAAAACATTTCAGTCCAATCCCATACTACCAAGTCCCGTTTATCTGACATCTACTCTCCATCTTACCAAACTGCTGCTTTTAATAAATCGTTTTATAATTTTTTTTTCTGTCTCTAAAATTATTTATATACAATTTAATTTAAGTTTTAATTAACTGCGGCCACTTTGTTTTTTGCCAATATATGATATTGTAAAATTTAAATTATGCTATAACTGTCCTAAAGGGACCTAGTCCAAAAATAATAAATTATTTTTCAATTCATTTCAATTATTTATATTGTTACTGGTATCGTGAGTCGACCCAGTCAGTAGGTTCTGGGTCTACCTGCCTCTATAATGTAGGCAATGAGAAAAATATTTTTTTTTAATTTTCTTTTCAATTACCCCCTTTCTGGTCATTCCTTACATACGAGGATGATGATGTTATCTATAGGGTACCACCGCATTCAAACCATGATGGGATTTGGCAAGTTTTCGTTTCGTGGGGCCACTACAGAAATGAAAGTCGACCCCTCAGGGCTGAATTCGAATCAGCGACTTTTCATAGTCATAATGAAGTTAAAGTTGACGCTCCAACTATTACAACTACAAACGGCCACTGAAAACAAAACTTTTGAACAAATCACTTTCTTTTGTAGCAGTTGTTAAAAAAAAAAGCACCTACTTACAACGTTCTGACCCTTAATGGGTTGCAGCAGTTCATATTATTATAACTTAACTAGTATAAAAATTTAGTAATTACTCGTGTCGGATTAATATGATCTTAGATTTAATCTATAAATTAAAATATGTAGGCTTGATACAAAAGTATATGCATAAAATATTGCTTTCAGGCATAACAAATATTGTCATGAGAAATAATTTAAAACAAAATTGACCGTGTTTCTTTAATAAAGATAATAATAATAATAATAAGAATAGTATTTATTTATTCTGGGATTGATCCCTTTAGGATGATTAACAGGCATCAAAATCAGGCTTCAGAGCCATAGAGTAAATTACATAATATAGATGAAATTACAAGATGTCATAAAATAAAATAATACAATGAATTTAAAAAGATACAAATAAACAACAATAATAACCAGAATATATAAAAAAAATGATAAAAAAATAAAATAAAACCACTTGTCATATCATAAAACATAAGATGATTTCTGATTGTGAAAAAAATGATAAAAAATCAAATACAATTAAACTAAAGAATAATAAATGAAAAGAGATAATGTCTGCTAGTGTTCATATTTACAATTATAAACGAAAATCTAAGACATAAAATATATAACGCTTTTTTGAAACTTTCAATTGTTATTCTTTCGGAATTGGGTGGACAGAAGGTAGTCGAAGATACGGGATTTGAAGATTAGAAGGGTATTAGAACTACGAATAAAGGAGGGAATAGAATTCCTTAGGGAAGAGGAACGGATGAGGAAAGATCTACCCAAGGCTGCGGTTCGATGGGCAGTTACATATAAGTCTGAAGGCCGTGAGCGGGTATTGCGGGAATGCATTGAGGATTTAAATTGAAGGATATCTAAGATGTACGATGGACGGCGGGATTGGATAACTTGATAGAGAAAGGAAGCAAGGGAATATTTACGACGGAAGGAGAGGTAAAGCCACTTCAACTCTTCATAAAATCGGGTGACAGAGGCGTCCCTGGGGACCCCAAAGATGAATCGTACAAAGCAATTATTTAACCGTTTTAATTTTGCTTCGAGATCCCCAGAGACACTCCCGTAAACCACACAACAATCGTCAAAGTGGGGAAATATTAAGGAAGTAACCAGGAGCCTACGGGCTTCAAAAGGAAGTAGGTGACGAAGATAATTTAAACGCTTCAGGGTGGAAAAGGTATGATAGGAAATATCGGAGATGTGATTTTTCCAGAAGAGAGTATGGTCTATAGTGACACCAAGGTTTTTAACGTATGGATGTAATTGTATCGGATTGTTGTTTAGGAATAAGGTTGGAATATGAGGAATAGTTTTCAGGAGGTGATTGGATCTTATTACGATTGCCTTAGTCTTCTCTGCATTCAACATAAGCTTGTTTTCTTGTGCCCACTGAATAATTCTATTCAAGTCTTAATACACAAATACACAATAATAATAAGATAATCGAAAATAATATTAATACCAATATTTATATTTAGTTTATTGTAGACTAAATATATCAAACATTTATAAATACTCATTTACAAAAAACTATTCAGCGTAATGATAACCGAGCTAAGCTGATACAGCGAAATTATAGAAAACTGATGAGTTTAACGAATAAACTAAACTGCATAGAGGTTTCTTTAGCTTTTTCTTTAATTCTAGCATTGCATAGCATTACAATCGTGACAAATTACGGTTTCTAGTTTTCAACGGAAACATACCTTTAGAGGTCTCGTAAGTCAAAATAATGAAGTCTTGCAAACTGATGTGTGTGTGTGTTTGATTATGCTACCTCAAAAATGAAAAAGTCTATTTTCGTTTTATCGATTTTTTCTCGAACAGCTCTGAAGATTTTGATTAAAATATGAAAGGATTTTATTACTTAAGGAGATAAGAGGGATTTTTTTTCAGATTGGAAATTATTTATTCATGCCGACGTTTCGTTATTATTATCATTATAATTATTAATTTATTATACATGTTCTTCTCACTAACCGCTTTAATGAAAACTATATATAATTACTAATCAAGATTGATGACTTGGTCAAGTATAGGTAGGGGGAATAAAAAATGGCGGCTGTTCCAAAGTGATAAAAAAAACTAATTTTTCATTCGGATCTCTGTACCTCAAAAAGTAGGAACAACACTAGAAGAGAACGTCATTTAAAGATGAGTAAATTTGCTAAAATATGAGCCCTAATAGAGTTATTTACTTTAAATAGTTTTCGAGATATAGCTTTCTAAAAAGCAATATTTCATAAAATATTTGTGGCATAACTGCCATCCCCACTCCTCCCAATACCAACCGTCACTTTGTTTTTGACTGCCGTCAAAACAGCATTCTGTCTCATCATTTGATTTGTATTTTTTTTTCTTTTTACATCTCTTTATTTGTACTTTCTTTAATATTTCTTCTCTTCTCTATCTGTTACTATTACCCTTTTCATTTACTATTTTATACCCCTGTTATTTTACACTTATGTTTTTTCTCTTTTTTTTCCTTTTTGTAACTATAGTGTTTGTATCTTTTTAGCCCTGACAAAGCCCAATAAATTTTAGCAAATCATGTAAACTATTACTCCTACGAAGATAAACATCATAAACTACTTTATAGCTCATTAAACTAGCATTCATTTGAGTGCTAATATACATCTGTACGTCAAATTGTTTTTGAGATATAGATTTTTTTTAAATAAATTCACTAACTACTGATCTTTCAGTACGTCTCATACAACATTTTTATGAAATGTTGCTTTTTAAAAAGCTATATCTCGAAAACTAACTAACGTAAATCACTTTATTAGGGCTCATATTTTAGCAAATTTACTCATCTTGAAATGACGTTCTCTTAGGTTTTCTTGTATTGTTCCTACTTTTTAAGATATAGAGCTCAGAATGAAAAATTAGTTTTTTTTTATCGCTTTAAAACAGCCGCTATTTTGTGCTCCCCCAATCTACGCTAGGCATACTCATCAATTTTGACTAGTAATTATACATACTTTACATACAGGAAAGTGGCTATTTGAAACTCTGGAAGAAGGACCCAATTTCAATTTTTTTTTTTTATGTCAATTTTTATAACTCATTTTTGAAATTACAAACCATAAATCGCAGATTTTTTTATAATTTAAATTTTGGCTCCTATGCATATCGGATCGTAAAATCTTTTTTTTTTAAATTTTTTTTTACCTTGATGCCAGTTAGCCCATTTCAGCTTGAGGAGCCGGAGGGCACATACCACGCCATCTATTGGCCTTGTATGATAACTATTAATGAATGTACTAGATAGTTAGTCCGCGGCGGCTCACAATGACATTGGTTTTTTTTTTTGGTTTTTTTTAGTGCTCTGCTATTGTCTGTTATTGTGGCCAGTCAGGCAATTTGTAAATTACAAACTTGCAATATGTCGACGATTTTTTTTCAATTTAGTTTCCAACTGGGCAAATTCGGGATATTATGTTCTATGGTAATAATGATTGAAAAAAAAAATTTTAATAATTTTAGGTATGAAAAAAAGGCAAAATTAAAATTATATTGTTACAATGATATAAGTATTTGTATACCGATGCTCTGAGGACAGTGTATCACATATTTAAAATCACTGGAATTTAATTTAAATACTAAATAAAATTGTCCATGAAGAATAAGAATGGATATTATATTCTTGAGGAATTTTCCATAATGAATAAATTTCCCTATACTAAGGAGTCCTGTTTTAGAAAGACTAAAGCAGAAATTTTTTGTTGACTGGACGTTTTCTTTGTATCAGTTTCGTGAAAATTTTCACCTCTTTGGATTTGATGAAATGCTAAACAGCGGCAATCATATATTTTAATTCCCAGTTTTGTTCACAAAGAGTCATAAGCGGTAATGTGTCTCGGTTAGAGATCTTTATTTTCTATGCCCATATTTCTCAATTCCTTTTTTTGTCAGCTCGTAAAGTTTTAATCCACATCACTATATTGTATCCAAGTTCTTTTATATCTCTAGAACAAGGTCGACCAATTTTTCAGAGACCCAGTACGTCAGAATTGAGGTCACTTCATTTTTCGACACGACTTCGTACACCTTTTTTCTTTTCCGAGAACCCCTATTACTTCCTCTATGAAACCTTTTATTATATTTTAATAAGAATCTAACAATACTTGATAATGAAACTATTGAAACTTCAAGTATTACTTGAAATAAAAATGTTGATAACAACAATAAGGCATTGTAACAGTGGAACTTTTCCGATAACAGGAGAGCCGAAAAGATATTTTGCAAAAATTTAGTTTAAAATGCAAGTTGGTTGCATTTTGGATAGTTGTTAAATTTTTTTTTTTAAGTAATTTATTTATTGATATTTACAAATGTATACATATATACACATCAATTAACTTTGCTGTAAGTGATATTATGACATGATAAAAACATGTGGAGAATCTACCCATTGATAGAACTCCAAAAACATTTCTAAAGGAGATCTCGAGGCCATCTTCTTTTCAGACGTCTAGGAGGATTATTAGGTAGTGAAGGAGAAGCCAGGTTAGAATTTGGGTGGTTGGGAAGTTTATTATGGAAGGATTGGTATCTGGTTCTGGCCAAATCGGCAAATAGGGGACATTGAGGTCCTGATGGATGATTTGATTTGTGACAAAGTATGGAGCATTAAGGATTTTACGAAGGATTTTGGACTGTAAGGATTGGATTCGAGAGGAATTAGATGTTTAATTTTTAAAATTTTATTTTCTTTTTAAATAAAATTTATAGAATGTAGTCGTTAAACTGCTGATTAAAAAACCATAGTCGAGGATTTTACGAGCTAGAGTTCTCCAAAAAATGAAGGGTCATGGGTTTAGTTGTTGTTGGATAGGGCTTTAGGGCGTAAAACCCTGAGGTCATCAACGCCCATGTTTCGCGCCTTATAATTCTATTTCTAGATTTGATACTCTTTAAATCATTACTTCTTTTAGAATTATTTAGTACGCATAACAAACTTTCAGATTTAAATCTTATTCAAAAGGGCCATTCCTTTTTAAGAAAACCAAAACCATTTCCACGTTCTTCTGGTCATCATTCAGATTATCCGATACTCTCGGTCCTATTCCCAATCTATTTAAGTTCATGGAATAGAAATGACATTCTTCAAATATGTGACTGACCGTAAGTACACTGTTGCAGTATTGACATGTTGGCGGTGGTTGCTTATCGATCAGATATGCACGAGTTAAATTCGTATGACCTATTCTCAATTTGGCAATAACCACTTCCTCCCCGGGCTTAGTACTTCCTAAGAAAGTTATGTTTCTAGATCAATAGTTGTGGAAGTTGTTTTAGTCAGAAATCATGCCAATCTGCCACGTTTTCCTCCAATTAAAGGAATTTACATTTTAGAGGCTGGATAGCATAGTATATCGACACTAAGGTTAATCTGCATATCTACCCGTGCCGGAGTCAAACCTAGACAACAAGATAATAGCTCAGTACCTCACTCACAGGCATTTTTTTATATTAAAAATAATGTTTATTATTTTATAGCAATGCCAGGGCCCTTTTTTTGTATAAGAAGCTCCAAATTTTACATAGAAGTAATATCGCTAAGACAATGGCTTAGGGCATCTGAATTTTTAAAAAAATGAAGTATAAATAAATAAGTTAATTTTTATCCATTTTAGTCTCAACACTAGTAGAGCATGCAACCAAAAGCCAGCATATTTTTGATTTTGAAAATACAATGATTTTACATTCAAAAGGAAAATACTTGAACTCATTTACATATCTGAAAATATTAATTATACAGTTAATTACAACCTGGATAATTATAATTAGTCTTGATGGGAATTTTTAAAATGAAACAAAGAAGAAAATTAACAAAAATATTCTTGTAATAAATAATTTTAATGCTTGAACTGAGTGGAGGAAGGTTACAAGTATTGTTGTGATAAAGTTTTAACAAATAGTGACTGTGATAAATGAATTTTAATTTTTGTTTTTAATGTAAAATTGACTAATTAGGTAATTAGACATAAAGTAGGATATACTTATTAACCAAAGAAAATATGTTTACCTAATGTTTTAATGTTTCATAGAAATTGTTGTTTTGACCTGGGCAGAATAGCCTGCTTGAAGCTGAGTTTTTTAAATCATTTAAAAGGATAAAAATTAAATTATTTATTTAAACATCATTAACCAGTCTCAAGAAAGTGTTTAATATTATAAATTAAAAAAAATGAAGCTATGGAAAAAATATAATAAATAATATACTCGATATTGTTATATAAAGAATATTCGTTAAAGATGATAATTTTGATTGGTTATTGGTGTTTTCCTTTCGAAATAGTAGTCCTAATTCATAAAAACTATCATGTATGTGAGTAGCTCTAGTTTCATTGC
>NW_027112103.1:399605-403195 GCF_000696795.3 Halyomorpha halys | reverse complement strand
GATTGACGATGCCCCCCACTGATCGAGTATGTCTTGCCCTCCTATTAACTATGGCTTGCCCCCCTCCTCCCTGATTGACTATGGTTTGCCCACCCCTAGTTTTGATCCTTGGTAAGCTCTTCATCGGAAACAGTAATTTTCGATAACAAAGTAATGCTGTCGCCACCACACTTGACACTTGGATTTAGAGGTGTTCTCCATTCAAAAAATGAATGGTATTCTTGAGTTGACAGTTCAAATTTTTATTTCACTAACGTTTATGACTAATTACCACACCTCTTTCATGGTGTGAAATAAAATAATATTTAACAATAACAATGAATTGATTTCAAATTTGAACGAAACAAATGTTTAAACTTATTTTCCATTATTCTCCTTTTCATCACAAAAAAGTGTTTTTTTTTCCTTATAAAAAAGGTGAAAAAATCAAAAGTATTGAAAGTGCTGCCATCTCTTGTCTTTGAAACACACCAATGCCTAGTCTCCTTATCTCTGCATCACCATGCTGTCAAACTTGATATAGTATTGTCTCTGAACACACTTCGTGTTACCTGCTATGTTTGTTTAACTGTACTATTAATTTTAAATCAAAAATCATGAATTCCTAACATAGACCTCAAGGACCTTATACAAGTGATATTGGAATAAATATGATCTATTAATTGAAAATATTATTTTTATAAGACAGCATCCGATTAAAACATCGAATAGTCCTAACTGTTTTATTTTTAAATATTATATGGTGCTAATTTCGAGCCCTATTGGCTATTAGCTAAATGACTGGACAAGACTTCAATAGTTTTTGGTATCTAGTAAAAACTAATGAATTGACAATAATATAAAATATGAATGATCACGAAAGGAGAGACATTCGCATCAATTTTTCTATAAAATATTTATTTTTATTATCTTTTTAGAGACTGGTAGTTTTATTATCAATAACAAAAATTATCCAAATAGCCTCAAACTTATTTATTGAAATATATTGCATGCCCAACGTTTAAGTATTTTATGACGTTTATCTTCATAGGAGTAGTAGTTTTCATAAAATTCACAACTATAATCAAATTCACAAAATATTAAATTATAATTCTTCCAACAATAATTTTAATTTTTGAAAAAATATTTCTCAGGAACCATAATACGTACAGATGTCTGTTACCAATCAAATTAAAGCTAGTTAAATGTACTATAAATGTAGGTTATAACGTTTATCTTCGCAATAGTAATAGTTTTTATAATAATTTTCATACATTTTATCTCAACAACTAGAAATTAACATTTTGTGAATTTATTTTGGAAAATATCATAAAACCTACTATTTCATACCAAGATAAAGGTCATAAACTGCTTTAGAGTATATTAAATTAGCTTTAATTTGAGTGCTAATAGAGATTTGTACGTCTCATGGTTTTTGAAATATACTTTTCTTAAAATAAATTCACTAACTACTAATTTTTCAGTACATTTTTTTTTGTAATGTTGTAATTTAAAAAGGTATATCTCAGGAACTATTGAACGTAAATAGTTTTATTAGGGCTCATATTTTAGCAAATTTACTCTTCTTTAAATGACGTTCTCTTGGGTTTTCTAGTGTTGCTAGTAATTTTAAAGTTATAAAGTTCCAAATGAAAAATACATTTTTTTTAACGTTTTGAAACAGCCGCTATGTTTTATTCCCCCTAGCTATAATTGGCATATTCATCAATTTTGATTAGTAATTATACGCAGTTTTTATGAAAGTAATAAAAAATTGAAAAAATAAATAACTGCCTTTTATCTCCTCTTGGGCTCTTATACTATAAGGTGCAGAATAGGATAAGATTGCAGTGCAGCCTTCATGTGGCATAAAGAATATAAATGTGACATGTATATAAAACAAATATACTGAGGCAGTAGTAATAAATATTATTAATTCATCAGTTCATTATTATTAAAATTATTATTAATTCAGTTAAAATATCTTCTTATTAGACAATAAATCTGTTTTGTAATTCATGTATTTCTTTCAGTCAGTTCATTTCTTATTAATGTAATATGTCAGCTAATATATATATTTTTGTATTTATGTTTAATTTCTATGCGATTCATTTAGTAAGTTAGTTTTTTTTTTGGATGGATATCTATGTACTTAATATGCCTTTTCTGTGTCATTTTTCTGAGTCATTCTTTAGCCCTCGTAAAGACATGTAGTACAAAACGTTGGATATTGATATATAGTTGAAACTATTTCTTTATTCAATTGTGCCAACGTAGAGTTTCTAGCCTTCATCAGGGCTAAGAACAGAACAAGAAAACAACCAATAAGTAGAAAATAAAAAAGAAAGAAGAAGAGCTTTTTCTTACAACTTTGTCATTAACTTTTTCCCTCTTATATACGTTTCCTCTTTTTAACTGTTATTAAATACCCATGACACTTAGTCATCTTTCGGTACTTCGTCATCTTTGTACATTTATATATTTTTAACATTTTGCAAAAACCATTTCTCGGCACCCTCTCACACGCTTTCTTCCTTTAAATATTTTCTAATTTTTTTTTTAATATTTTTTACCCACTCGTAACGTTTCCTCTTAAAAACACTTAGTCATTCTTGTGGCGTCTTTTTTAATTCGGAGTTTGGCCGTTATTAGCGCAGTATACCATTTGGCGTTTGATTTCAAGCTAACTTTATTCTCTTTTTTTCCCCTATCTTTATTTTACTACCCCTTCTTTTCTCAATTTTCCTTACCCACCTTATTAGTTATGTTCACCATATATTATTATTGTTGTTTTCAATTTTTTTTCTTCTATTCATTTCTTTTGTTAAACTTCACTTAATAATTAATAAAATTAAAAGATGAGAGAAGTGGAAAATAAAATGTATACATAGATAATTGAACAAGTAGGTAAAATAACATAATTAAGGAAATAAAATAAAAATGAAGTTATATTATGCAAAGAAGCATGAATATATTAGTTATTAATAATTTAAAAATTGAAATATGGAATGAAAAATAAAATTGCGAGAAAGAAAATATATTTAACCATAATAATTGATAAAGAGGCAAAATATATCTTTATCAATTATTATGGTTAAATATATTTTCTTTCTCTCAATTTTATTTTTCATTCCATATTTCAATTTAAAAATTATTAATAACTAATATATTCATGCTTCTTTGCATAATATAACTTCATTTTTATTTTATTTCCTTAATTATGTTATTTTACCTACTTGTTCAATTATCTATCTATACATTTTATTTTCCACTTCTCTCATCACTTCATTTTATGAATTCCATTCTACAAAATTATTCACTTTATGTCATTCTGTTTATATTTGCTTTTTTATTTTCTACTTATTGGTTGTTATCTTGTTCTGTTCTTAGCCCTGATGAAGGCTAGAAACTCTAGCCGAAACGTTGGCACAATTAAATAAGTTATACCAACTTATTTGTGTTTCATTTTGACCGCATCCCCAACCATCTTCTCCTCGTACGTCATCCACGTTCAACTATCTCTCATAATTATTTCTTTATTTCTTTTCTTGACAGCTCATTCAGACAACCCGCTGTTGTGTAATTCACATACGCTCAACCATTAATATATA
>NW_027112103.1:389130-399440 GCF_000696795.3 Halyomorpha halys | reverse complement strand
ATTACTTTTCGTACAATAAAGACAAAAAAAAATACAAAGTTTTCTTTGATATAACTGGCCTAAAGAACTAGTTTTCTTTTAAAAGAGTTATCTTCTTCAAGAACCTGAAAAGAAATATTTTACACATGTAACAAAAAAAATCCTGTGATTTCCTGAACTCAGATCTAATTAATTCATGGTCTGTAAAAGAAAAGACCTGTTAATGATGTAGAGGAATAAAATATCCTTCCAGGAAGACCGCACTATATAGCAGGCCTGGAGGCAGTATAGAGATATCGCATGACGTGGCCAAGACAAAACGAAAACAGGCCATCCATCTCTTTTATTGTTGAAAGCTTCCTCTTTACCTAACGTGCCTTCCGGGTCTGTGCCCTTCAAAATTACTTCAAGGCTTGGAGTTGACTCAGCCCATCCCACCCTTTTGTTCAACCCTTCCCCGTTTTCTCTATACCTGTTTTATTTTATATTTGCTCAGTACATAATTTGACTATCGGTTATTTTGTTGTTTCTTGCTTTTAACACCCACTGGTTTGTGGGGAGTAATGAATATGTATTAATCTAACTCTGTTACTTATAAATCAGCATCAAATACCATTTTAAGAGGGGAATGAGGAAAGGGAATATGACGGTTGGGAAAAACGGACTGGTATTATATAAAATTTTAGTTTATAAAATTGAAGCTAACAGGGTCATTCTCACAATAAGAGAAGTAGACATAAATTTAAATGACTAGTTATTTAAACTCATTGATGATAATAATTTTAATTTAATAATTTAAAAAAAAGTTAATTACTCCTATTGTGTGTAATAAAAACTAAAATTCTGGTTAAATTCAATTTGCATACCGTATTAGATTAAAATTTATGAAGAAAAAAAATAGAATTTGTCGTCTCGTTATTGTATAGGCTGACTATGGCAGCCACTAAGAATAACAGTTCTTGCATTATTTTCAGCTAATAACATCTCCAGAGCCAGATATATACTAAAAGTATAAATTTAATATTTTAAAAACAATTAATAACACATATTCCCCCCCCTCCCCTTTCCAAAAAAAAAAGGATGAAATGGAATACTTAAAATAATAATAAAATGAAAGAAACAAAAAAAATCTTTATTCAGTCTGATTTTTACACACATAAAAAAATCAAACATGATACTTGAGAAAAAAATAAATGAAATATATCCGATTCTAATTTATGTTGGCAAATTATATATGTACATTTTCATCTGTATATTATAATTTGCTTGTTCTTATTTTTTCAGGATATAAAAAAAACTCATTGATAGTTAAGCGGCCTGTTATAAAATAACATGCTCATTTTTTTTTCTTTTTCATAAATTTTAATCTAATACGGTATGCAAATTGAATTTAACCAGACTTTTAGTTTTTATTACACAAAATAGGAGTAATTAATTTTTTTTAAAAATTAGAATCGGATATATTTCATTTATTTTTTTCTCAAGTAACATGTTTCATTTTTTTTTTTTTTTGTGTGTGTATGTAAAAATCAGACTAAATAGATATTTTTTTTTGTTTCATTTTATAATTATTTTAATTTTAGTATTCCTTTTCATCCTTTTTTTGGAAAGGGGGGGGGAATATGCTATAACGAGATGACAAATTCTATTGAAGTATTGGAGAGAAGACGAATAGTGGAGGAATCTGGGGAAACAAACGGGCCGACGCCTAAGAAGGATCCCAGATGCCACATCAATGCGTCCTTGAGAAATAAGCTGTAACCAGTCTTATCAGAAATCTGCAGAAGGAAAGCACTGCAGATCGCATACCACCTGACCTTCCCTGCCAGGTATCGGTTGCCTTTTAGAGCTATAACTGGTCACGATTACTTGGGTGCACATCTTCATAGAATGGGAGTAAGAGATGATCCTCGGTGCTCGTTTTGCTTTGTGGTAGACATGACATCCAACAACCTATGTGACTGCCCTAGCCTCGATGACAAAAGGAGGGGTTTCATTAAGGCACATGTTAGAGGGAATGGAATTCCAGTGAAATGCAGCTCGAGTAAAAAATGATTTATCAAACGTTCGCACCAGATATTTTTCTCTTATTGTGATATTTGTTCATCTTTACTGATTTATATATTTCTATTATCGTTATCAATTGTTTAATAATTATTTCATTATTTGTATGTTTAATAAAGGCTTTATTCACTTTGCAACCTATTTTAATCAAACTTTTTCAGGTAATTATGTGATAAAATTGTGTCTAACTTACCAAAACAAGACAGAATATCTACGTTAAGAATACAAATTTTCTATCCTGCTAGTTAATTTCTTTTAATGGAGGATGTGATGGTCCGAAAAGGATCACAAAAAAAAAAATTAATTGAAAGCCACAAGGCTTTCATTCATGCAGTGACCTTGCATGTCTTTATCAGAACTACAATACAATTGTACGAGCTGAAAAACAACCTAGAACTATTATAGGAGAATAAAATAACTCCTAAAGCAACGTTTTGTTAACGAGTACATAACTTTGATTTTTGAGTTCGATAAATGTGTTTATAGGAAATTTAAGGCTACACCCATGGGTGTACATGAAAATTTTAAAGATAATTCTGTTTATTCATTTTCTATTTTTAATAACTTATATTATCATCATATATTATATCATTATATTAATTATAATTTTAATATATACTAACAAGTTATTACATTTATTATAATTAAGTATTATGAAGGCCCGAACCTTTGAATTATCATATCGAATCCTTACAATCAAAAATCCTTCTTAAAATCCTCTATGCTCCCTATTTTATCACAAATAAAATCGTCCATAAAGACTTTAATATTGTATATGTAATAGATCTCGCCCAAACCAGATACTATTCCTTCCACTATAAACTCCGTAACCACAAAACTCGCTAGTTTCTAACCTTCTTCCATTCTTAGAAATCCTCCGAGGCACCTGAAAAGAAGATGGCCTCGAGACCTTCTAATGTATAAATACTACTGAAGTAGTACCAATGGGTAGTTTCTCAACATGTCATCTATATCTATGGGTACATCTCAACATATGTATATACAGTTGTAAATATCATTAAATAAATTTATTTATTTATTGACATTTACAGCTGTCTATAAAATACAACAAGCAAATTTGAAGTAAGATCATACTGTTATGACACAGTTATGTCATAGTGTTATGACACACTCCGGTTACATAGGAAACATTTAGGTCATTATGGATGGTTTTATTTGTAACAAAGTAAGGAGCATTGAGGATTTTACAAAGGATTTTGGATTGTAAGGATTGGATGCGAGAGGAATTCGAAGGTTTAGAGGAGCTTCAAAACTCAACTCCGTATGTCCAGACGGGCCTTATTATTGTCATGTAGATCAGTCTTTTGTAATGTGTTGGAAGTTTAGACCGTTAGTCTAGTAAGTGATGTAATAGTCGAAATCTACGTGCAGTTTCCTGTCTTTTTCAGTCTTGTGTGAAATAAATTAAAAAGAGTATCATTAAACAACAATTAAAGGATTTTAAAAAAAAACCTTGAAGCCCACCTATTTCAATTCACATTTATATAATAATAAAACTATGAGGAGAGTAAACCATATATAAAAAAAATTTAATAACGCAAGTACAAAATGCAAAATAATTTCAAAATTTTTATTTGCAGGACGTTTGTTTTGTTTTATTTAATTAAGTGTTTCGACCACTAGGGTCATTTACACTGAATTTACAAAGTTAGTACATTACTATCAACATATTTACAATGTTACAAGGTGAGAATAATTTTTAATTTATTCATTGGGCTTTCGTTCAAAGATTGCCATTTATCTTTAACTGCCTTTACAAGAGGCCTGCTCATATCTTAAGGAACTAAAATAGCTTTCCAATTTATTGCAGGACGTAAAAATACTATATAGAGAAACGAATATTTTTAGACAAAAGCTTTTGGAATTAATAACAGTAGCTGAAGTATGATTAATTAAACAAATAAGGAATTTTTTACTCCATTTTTCAAACCAAAAAAAGTTAAATATGAAGTCCAGAAAAGTGTAATGTAAAAACAATGCAAGTATCTTGATAAAGGTTGATGAAATAGAAATATGGTTGAATAAAAACAAACAAAAAAAAAAAAGACAAGTTTTCACATAATGTTGTTTATAAAAATTGGAATTAAGGATAAAGCTATTTTAGCTCCTTCAGATATGAGGAGGCCTCTTGTAAAGGAAGTTAAAGATAAATGGCAATCTTTGAACGAATGCCCAATGAATAAATTAAAAATTATTAAAAAGGATGTCAAGCCCTGGGGTACCTCCAGTCGCAAATGCCGTAGGAGAGGAAGTTGTACTGACTAGGCTGAGAATAGGTCACACGAGGCTCACCCACTCCTATCTCATTTCAAAAGATACGCATCCGAACTGCCAGTATTGCAACAACAATCTAACAATAAGCCATATTTTCAACGCTGCTCATATTTCACACCACACCTCAATAGCTTAGGACTAAACCGTATCTCAAAAACCCTTGTAGACGATGATAAAGCAATAAAATTGGTGTTTCAGTTTTTAAAATCACAAAATTTACTGACAAAAATATAACTTGATCGGTAGGAAAAAAAATTAAAATAATAAATAATCAAATTAAAAAATAAATAAAATTTAACGAATATTAGCAAAATTAAATAAAATACCAATGAAGTTTGGCCCCTCTAAACAAAAACAAACAAACATGCAGCTGTCATATGTCCTGGTGAAGGAAACAAATCAGAGGTCACCTTCTGGTGGTCCATATAAATTGGTTAGTTAGGACTAACATTCGTAAATATGTGCTATTTAAGATAGAATAAAGAAATGTATAATTTAAAGGAATTTTCGATAATAATAATAATGTCTTAACTCAACTACAAAGGAGTAATTAATCAAAAATTAAAAGTTTAATCATGAAATTGAAAAACAATAAATATCTTCTTTAGCGCAATAAAGGTTAACAAACTATTCGAAACTTAATTTACATTGAACATACTGATTGTATATGAGTAAATAGTAGAATACTGTTGCTCACCTGTCCGCTAAGATACCAGCTGGAATCGCCATTACTAGTTCACCGAATTCGATGAACGACACCAGCCATGAGGTGTCGTTTGTGTCCATCGGGATCTCTGACTCAGGGGAGATGAAGTATTTCATGAGTGGTTCCATCCAGGTAAAGCAAGCGGCCATCATGGCCACGGCTAGTGTACCTAGAAGAGGAAAAAAACGTTAAATTATTTATCCATGATATATTTTAATTTGATCATTAAAGGGGAGGACTTGCATTGAACCTCGAGACTCAAGGGGCACATGATTGTCCAGGTGTGATTTTATACATATATATTTTTAGAAATATTTTTAAAAATTCAAAAGCAACATCATATAACAATAATTATGCTGTTAAATGTGAAAGAAACAACAACTTGAAGATTTTAGGTAAGCTCTCCTCCCCCTAAATATTTCTTGCTCCACCACAGAATTAGGCTCAGCAAATATATCAGAAACTATACGTGTGAGGATTACTGAGGACCTCCAGGAAAAGGCAAAAGATTATTTGAGAAAAGTCCATTCGGATGTGGACCAGTGGTGGGCGACAACTTGTGGAATGTGCTACCTTGAGAAAATACTTCTAGGATAGAGAGTCTAGCAATACTTAATTGTGCATGGAGAGTTCCATGCTTAATTGAACAGCCTTAGAAAGTACATAAATCCTCAGTTTTGGAGTAAACTACACCTACGTTTAAGCGCTGAGGGCTAAACTGCCAAGGGGAATATCTTCTCAGAAAACGATTACCTTCAGTTAATAATCAAAACTGAACCGTATAATAAGGCAGAAGAGATAGGAGCTGTGGTTCACCTAAGCAAAGTATGGTTGGATATATAGAGATTTTCTATGAGGGTGGAAAACAGCAGCCTGGGCCCACTGCACTTCAATCTTAGAAAAAGAGAACCTGCGTCTGGGAAACATCTGGACTGGAGATGCATTTCAAGACTCCGGCCAACTTGGAAACGAGTGCCGATATTAAAGAAGATGTAAAAATGTTATACAGCGTTTAATATACTCAACCTATTTCGTTTGCGTTCAAATCATAAAAATCGTATAAAAAAAAAAAATTAATTTTCTATAAGAAAACGTTATAAAACATGAACCATTACTTTGGGAATTTTTAATTAAGTGCTCTGGAGAAGAGCTGAATGTTATAAAATTAATAATACTCACAAAAGATAGACCAAATACCAATGTAATGACCCAGCATAAATCAGATATATTATATATATTTTTTTTTTCGTCCAAGACTCCCATTGGAGTCGTATACTGCCTAACTATGGTGGGGGGTCAAAGGTTTTCATTTTGTGAGACCACCACTCAATGAAAAAAGTTTAAATAACTTGGAGGGAGAAGAATGGGAAAATGAGGAGGCCCCTCAACTCCTGATTCTTTCTTAATGATATGACTATTTAGAATGGACATTTCACAACTAATAAATAAACACTACAGGTAACCTTAAAATACCAAAGGTAGTAAAAGGTAGTACCCAATACGATTTATTCCTTTTTCACATAATAAAGCATTCACTAAATAATTTTTTCTGTTTTAGAGGGATCGGAAAAAAATGGGAAAATGAACATCTATTGTGGGATACCCTGTAATAATTAATCCATTGATAATAATAGTTATTTACTTATTTTAAAACTTTTATAGGTTTATTTCTATTTAATTCTGCGTTTCACATTCATAAGCCATGTTTTATGGTTAGACACACACCAATATAATATTTCTGAATATATTCCTTACTTCAATAATATAAAAAGAATTAATGGAAGAGACCGTTGTTGGTATAGGATACAATGTGATAATGAACTAATCACTAAATTTACTTTGTGCCAAAGTTACTTCACGAAAAGATGGAGAATTCATCTATGTCGACCACCGACAAAGTAGATATCATATTTTACATCTCCATCATGAAATTATAAGCCATCGCTGACACAGTGTTATAAGGCGAGATAGATATTTCTGAAATCAACTATCTGATGAGTAATCAATTTTTCTGCTGATAACTAGTATTATATTACAATCGAGAAAATGAATGCATCATTGTTTTCTGAAACGCATTAGTGACTTAATTCATAAGTGTCTAATCTAGCTAAAGTATTGTATAATCCAGTTCCAATACGGTATTAGGAAAATTATCTAACTACTGTGTTTGAGTCATTCTAGTGAGGAATGTTCAGCCGAATACTCCGCCGATGATAACCAGTCTACAATTGTAGATCGAAGTTCGAAGGGAATGATATTGCAGTCATTACAGACCAGCCCTAGAAAAAAATATCTAGGCACGATGTGCGGTTTCGCTCATAATAGATGCATAAATCGCTCTCCGGATTTTTCAGTAATGGTGTAGAAGATATATTCAGCACATATCCTTCCGGTTAACTACCACTACTATAAAGAAAATAAACATATATTTACTACTCTCAAGCCTACTCGTTTTAGTCCAAGAGTACACGAAAGGAAAAAAGACATTATTTTATCTCAATTTCTGATTACTTTAATGAAAACTATATTCAATTAAAAAATAACGGCTACAAAAAAAAAAAATCATTTTAGAGTATTTTCAAGTGGAGAAATTGGTTTTTTTTTTTTTTTTTTAGGAAAAGTTCGATTTTTACTACTTTCCCTAGACTATACCTGGGATACACTAAAAGTCATTAGAAAATAAATGTTGAGGTATTTAAGTGCACACTACCTGAAAGGTATTTTATTCGAGAAAAACCTTAAATATTTCCTTATTTTCTTTAAACTACCTACAACACTTAATTCTCAAATATATAAAAGATACAAAATGATATTGATAGCATTAATGCATGGGTGTTAAACAACAATTTGAACTTGAATGTTATTTTTTTTTCCCATCCCTGTAAAACAGAAAAGAAACTGTGAATTAGTGAGTGCTTTACTGTCAAAAAAGGAAATAAATCGTTTTGGGTGTTACCTTTTACTACCTTTTAAGGTTATCTGTAATTTTTTAATAAATAAATCAAAACTTGTATCCTTTTTTGTCTCAACACTTTTTATTTTTCACCATAACTTATATGGTAGTGAATTTGTGTGGATAATCTTATACAAGAAGAATTAAATATTTATGATTTTAAATTTTAAAAAATAGGCTTTTAACTTATAATTAATGAATGACCTGGGCAAAAGTAACTCTAAATTTAATGTGAGGAAGAAATTATAATTGAAGATGTCCTTGAGGATGGCTAAAATGCCCGAAACGTTGGACTGGTGAAAAATGAAAAGTATTGAGACAAAAAAGGATACAAGTTTTGATTTATTTAATAAATAATTACCTTGTCTCAAGAAATTGAAATAATATAATTAAAGTTACCTGTAATGTTTATTTGTTACTTATGAAATAAGTAGGGCCTCCTCGTATTGTTAAATGCTAAAACAAGTCCATTCTTATTTGTTCCTAGCGCCTCCTTCATTCCCTCCCTTACTATTCCCTGCTCTTCCTTAACAACCAACCAATTCACTTCTATCCTACATTAAAAACCTTGGAGTCACCTTCGACCAACAGCTCTCCAGGAATAATCATATTTCTCAAATCACACGAAAATCCATGACTGCCCTCAAACCATTCCTAAGATTCCGTGATTCCATTCCTCAGAACAGCCGTCAGCTCCTAGTATCCCCTCTCGTTATTCCCACTTCGACTACGGTTCCTTGGTCTACGGAGGGCTATCTGGAGGTCGTAAGATTTATATTTGGGTTTCCAAGGCGCTCTTATGTATAGTTAAAGCGGCTCTATCCAACCTCCCAAAGGCAATATGTCCTTGGTGTTTTCCTATTCCAAGTTCTTAAAATCAAAAAACCTACCTATATCCTTGATCTCCTCTCTCTTCGATCATCCATCCGTTCATTAATACCAGATCCCAACCTGTTGATTTATATTTTCTCACTTATAGAACCGCCTCCTTCAGCAAATCCTTCGTTAATTCTTCCTTCTGGAATTCTCTTCCTATCTCCATTAGCCAATCCTCATCCATTCTCTCCTCTAAACACCACCTATTCCTTCACTTATTGTATAACCAAACCTCCGCATCATTGTGAACAATATAAATAGGCATATATTGATTAACATTACAAACATTAGTTAAGCCAAGATCTCAGTGTAATTTCATTATGTTTACTTGAAACTGTTAAATGCTTGCCAGACAAATGATCATGAAGTGTGAACCATGTATTTATTCTTAGGAGACATATGTCCCAGAATAAAATTATTTTTTCATTTCATTTTAAATAACGCACTTCATGCTCAATATTTTGGAAATACAGTTTTTCAAAATGCAACATTTCTAAATAACAAAAAATTAATATTTGGTGATTTAATTTTGAGGAGAAGTCTTGAGAGGGTGCAATCAGTAAAGATACACAAATAAGTAAAACGTATTTATTTGTGCCGATATTTCGACATAAATTTCAGGCTTAGCAACAAAAAACTAGCAAATATAAATAACTATAAATTAAGTAGAGAGTAATTGAAATTAATAAATAGAATATAAAATATAATATTGTAGAGATACAAATTATATAAAACAAATGATAATCCATCTAATCTTTGCTGAGCGCACCTCCCACCATCTTCTCATATCAACTATTAACACATCATTGTAAATTAATTTGGGCGAAAAAAGTAAGCCGTTGATTTACGATACATGGTAAAGGTTATCAACTACATTTAGTGCTTTCGGTTCGCTTTAATTGTATGCCTTAGTTCTTAATCTCTCATCCTTAATAATCCCTGATAATCCTCCGAGGCGTCCGGGACCTACTAATTTAAATTAATGCTTGAAGTATCAGCAAGGGGTGGTTTCTTCCCAAGATTTTCAAGTGTATATGAAACATTCCACATATTCACTTATTGTATTTATTATTTTGTACAGTTGTAAATTACATTAAATAAATAAAATAAAAAATTGTGCCAATATGGCATTTGTAAGGGGGTTGACGGTAGCAGCGTTGTAACGCGCCTGTCTACCAACCCATAGGCTGCGAGTTCGAGCCCGGCCCTACCCGGGATTTTTTCAAGCATAAAATTATACAATAATCACTCACAATCTCTCCGGGGCATTTGTGAGCCCCGATAGCCAATGGGTGGCACTCACAAAATAGGCGGGGGAGTAACGGACCCACCCTATGAAAACCACGTCACGAAACGCGCGATGCACTTAAGAAATACATCGCGCGAGGCCTTGGACCTCCACGGTCTGTCGCGCCAATAAACAAACAAAAGGCATTT
>NW_027112103.1:386836-388405 GCF_000696795.3 Halyomorpha halys | reverse complement strand
CTTCAATATTGATGTAATTTCTTTTTTAAATCTTAAAATTGGAGCAAAAAGTTATATGTGACAAGGGCAATTAGCCTGCAATTTTAAGATTTAAAAAAGAAATTACATCAATATTGAAGGTGGTATCCTTGAAAATGCTCTGAGGGCCGAAACGTTTTTCTTCTCCTATTTTTCTCTTATCTATCTGTTACTGTTACCCTTTTCATTTACTATTTACAACCTTTAATTTTTCTTATTATATTTTACCTTTCATTGTATACCCCTGTTATTTTCCTCTTATGTTTTTTTCTTTTTTGTAACTATGTCAAGTGTTTGTATCTTTTTAAACCCTGACGAAGCCCTACAACGTGGGACGAAACGTTGGCTCAATAAAAATAGTATAATTATTAACTATTTGAGTTTTTTTTACCGCACCCGGACCATATTCCATTCATATATACTATACACACGGTCAATCAATAATCTTCCAGTGCGATACTATTTTATGTCTTCCTTCCTTTTATTTATATGTAATTTCTTATCACTTTATTTTTACATAATATTTATCCTAGCTTAAATTACCTTATTGTATCTTATTTTTTGTAGCTATTTAGCCCTGATGAAGCCCTACAAAGTGGGGCGAAACGTCGGACATTAAAATAGTTTTAAACTATTTTTTCTTTTTTTGACCGCAACCCTGACCATCTTCTTATATTTATATATAGTTTTATTTGGTAATAAAACATTTTGATGAAATATACAATTAACATTATTTTTCCGTTAGCTGTCCGAGTATTATTATTCAATCACAGCTTGCTCTACCTTTTTAGTTCATCCATCGTCCTTTTCCATGGTTTCCGGTTGCCCTTCAAGTGTCTCTGTTACCCGAGGAGACGTAGATTGAAACCCCTTCAATTAATTTCCTTTCAATTCAGTCCCTTCCACCCCAATACAAAGGCCTTGTACTACAGGCAGTTCTCCTTATTAGCTAAGGGAGATTGCTCTCCGTCTGGACCTAATGTCCTTCTCTCCCTCAGTCCATCATAGGCTGTACAGGCAGTCAAAGCTTTGCTCTGAGCTCTGAGGCTAGTACTGCCAATCCGGGAGAAGCCATCTTGTTTCTTTTCTTCTTGTCTACTGAGAGTAATAGAGCGGGCTCGTTAGTCATACCTCTCAATAAAATTGCTCGAATCTTTGCAGCGACAACCTTGAACCTCTTCCATCATTACAGGTTGGCGCTCCGACCAGCTTCATCTTTCATTCTGGCTTGACTGTACTAAGTCAGAAATACTACGACATACTATTACGCAACCTTACTTCCTAAACAGAGATATTAGTGATTTTTTTTAAAATATTTATTTATTGCTATTTACAACTGTACATAGTAATATAATACATTTATTATATCTCGGTTAAATTGGAGTGTTACAGGCGTATAGAGAAACTACCCATTGGCAGCAAACTAATGACGTTTTACATTAGCAGGTCTCGTGGCCATCTTCTTTTGAGGTACCTCGGAGGATTGTTAGGAATGGAAGAGGATGCAAGGTTAGAAACTAGGGGGTTTGAGTGGTTAGGGAGTTTATAATG
>NW_027112103.1:384141-385561 GCF_000696795.3 Halyomorpha halys | reverse complement strand
CCTCTCGCTGCATCACTGGTAGTGAGCCAGTGGAGGCTGAGTAAGTGCGCTAAAGCCGCAAACACTCAACTACTCTAGCAGCAAAATATAACAAAAAATTTAAAATTTACAAAAAGAAATCAGAGTAGCTCAATGGGTAGGATAATGTCTGACTTCAAGACTATAAAAGATTTGGGTTCGAATTCGGCTGAGGCAGATAAATAATTATTTTGATACTGTGCCGAGAGTCAACCCTGTGATTTCGGGAGCCCTTTGTGGTCTATCCAGCCTGCTGGTTTGGGAAAAATTTGAAAGTCCAGCGCATCCTGACCTAATAACCTCCTTCCACAACCGTTGGTCTAGTAACAGAGCTTTCTTTATGTATTCTAACTTCATATTTTATATATATGGGAGCGCTGTGGCACTGTAATAAGGCACAATGCTATTAACTCCAAGGCCTAGGTTCGAATCCAGTTGGGCAGATAATTATTTTCCGTTATTGTTAGCCGTGAGTCAATCCTGTGGGTTACGGAGCCCTCTTGAGGTTCACCCAACCTTATAATGCGGGTACCCTAAATTGAGAAAATATCTGGCAGTTGTTCGTGGTTTTGAAAAAATTACCTCATTGTACAACCGTTGTTCTGAAAACAGTGCTTCCTTACAAAGTACTGAACCCATGCCCTTTTATTATTATTTATATAATTTTATGTTCACTTTTGTTTATTAACTAGTTATTGATGGTTAGTGTTTTTTTCTTTTTATGTGATTTATATTTTCATGCTTTACAATTAACAGTAATTTAGTCTTATATTGATCAAAATAGCATAACCGTATAGGATTTAATGACAGATCTTAAGGGCAACCAACATATTAGTTTATAAAACATTATTTTGAAAGTATCGTATCTTTTTAATGTATGATTTTTGTGTGATGTTAATTAATATGTTATATTGTAGATAAAAAGCCCCTAGAAGAATAAAGGGAAACGAATACTTTTATAGAGTTGTAATTATTATGATTTTGATGGGGTGAAGAAGTAAGAAAAAGTTTGAAAATGATCAAAGTTAAAAAAAAAAAACTTGAAACTTCACTGAAATATATTTATGTTTAAAATTAAATTGTTTGATAATGAAATTAATAACAACAGTCTATTCTTACATATTTTTATCTTTCTGTTATCATTATGATTGATTATTTATAATTTAAAGATTAATCCCCTTGGATAAAGATACTACGATAATAAACTTGTTCACAATAAATACAGGTAGTTAAATTGATTGCTACTATTTCACACATTATCAATTATTAGGATGTTGAGGTCTAGTGAATTCTATTTTATCTAGAATATCCTGCATTTTTATTTTATCAATCTTACAGTCCAAAATCCTTCGTAAAATCCTTAATGCTCCTTACTTTGTCACAAATCAAATCATCCATCAGG
>NW_027112103.1:382355-384091 GCF_000696795.3 Halyomorpha halys | reverse complement strand
AGATTGGCCTTATTACAGTCATGTAGATCAATCTTTTGTAATGTGTTGGAAGCTTAGACCGTTTGTCTAGTAAGTACTGTAATAGTCGAAATCGACGTGCAGTTTCCTGTCTTTTCAGTCTTGTGTGAGGATTCCAGGTTAATCGTTTGTCCAAATGTTCTCCAAGGTAGCGGATCTGTTCGACAGGGGTAAGAGTAACATTATTAAATGAAGCTGTAGGGCAGTCGGTAAGTTTACGACGAACGGTAAAGGTGATTTGATGGGATAGTGATAGGATTGGTTGGAATGTCAGATGTATAGACGGTGTAGAGGACGGGACCAAGGATACAACCTTGAGTAAATTAGTGATTTAAAAATATATTTTCGTTCCTAATAATATTCTAAAATTAAATTTCTTATAAATCCCCCTTCGATTTAGTGGAAATTTAATTTCTATTTGTCTGTAAAATTCTGAAGGGAATATTTCTATAAATAATAATTATAATCTTTAGTTAAAGATTCACCACAATGGGAGGAGGGCAATAAAACAATTATGTATTAACGACAGTAGCGAGCCGAGATGAGGTGGTAGTGCTGTCTGTATTCATGAGGATTAGTAAAGTCGAGTTTTATGATTCACTTCCCGGACGAACTTTCTTTCTCGCACTTAAAAGTGCGTCCCGACTTCTCTTCCTAGAAATTCAAATCACAACTGAATAATCTTGAATAGGAAATATCCTATGTGATTTAGAAAACTCCACTTTACAGGTTATAACAAATAAAAAAAACTTTTTTGTCGTAATCGACAGTCAATTTTATACTACTATCCTATTAGGAGACTAAAAAATATCCCCAAATTCCTGTAATAGCAGTACTAATTAGGCAGCGTTAGTCAGGGATCAGCGGGACTCGCACAACAGTCCGACCAAACATATATTGTAATTCATTCCAAAATAGTTCAACCTTTACTAAAGAAATGTAAAGGTAACATCTAAGAAGAAAAAAAAGTCCCCACACAATTTTTATTTTATTTATTGATAGATTCAATCTGCCACACAGTTGTGGGCAATAGGTAATAGTGATGGATGATCACATTCTTACTAAAATAAAATAAGAATAAAATCAATAAATGAATGAAAAAATAAAAAAAAATAAAATAAATAAATAAAAAAAAATCTCTCTTAAAATATATACAAACAGAAGGATAAACAAAATGAAGATTATCAAACTCTGTGTATGAAAAAAAAAATATAATCTCTAGGCACATTTTCACTCTTATACAAAATTTATACAATCGACCTGAGGTTTCCTGAGCCCACTCTATCCCCCACGTGTGAGGGGTAGAGCAGAGCTCAAAAGATCCTCTCGCTGCATCACTGGTAGTGAGCCAGTGGAGGCTGAGTAAGTGCGCTAAAGCCGCAAACACTCAACTACTCTAGCAGCAAAATATAACAAAAAATTTAAAATTTACAAAAAGAAATCAGAGTAGCTCAATGGGTAGGATAATGTCTGACTTCAAGACTATAAAAGATTTGGGTTCGAATTCGGCTGAGGCAGATAAATAATTATTTTGATACTGTGCCGAGAGTCAACCCTGTGATTTCGGGAGCCCTTTGTGGTCTATCCAGCCTGCTGGTTTGGGAAAAATTTGAAAGTCAAGCGTATCCTGACCTAATAACCTCCTTCCACAACCGTTGGTCTAGTAACAGAGCTTTCTTTATGTATTCTAACTTCATATTTTATATATATGGGAGCGC
>NW_027112103.1:378595-380785 GCF_000696795.3 Halyomorpha halys | reverse complement strand
GCACTGCACAGTAATTGTAGAGTCAGGTAACAAAGAAGCTTTTGTTCATAAGCTCAATATTAGAATTGAGGCATAGCATTCCATTTCAAAACGAGTCTGGTACGTTTTCATTTTTTTACAACTTCTAACTATATTACCATGGAAGAATTTTTTTCAAAAATTATTAAATCCCATGCGATTCAACAATTTTTATAAGAGATAAATCTTGTAATTATTCCAGTATTCAGCGGCAGTAAAAAATATTCTTCAATAGAGTTGTATCTGTCTGATCAGGGATTAAGTACTACCAATGCTTCAAACAATCCTTTAAACTCTCTAGGTTAAGGATGGTGTATGCGCCCATTATTAAGCGTATAATAATAGTACAAGAGCTGGGGTGAAAAAAAGGCAGTTATTTAACCTCAATTTTTAATTTTTAAAGCTATGTATAATTACAAGTCACAAGTTATGAGTCTGCCAAGTATAGGTAGCGACTAAAAAATGTAGTTTCTTTCAAAACGTAAAAAAAAAAAAAATATTTTTTCATTCGGAGCTCTATATCATTAATACAACCAACAACTCTGGAAAACCTAAGAGAACTTCTTTTAATTTAGAGTAAATTTTCTAAAATATGAGCCCTAATAGAGTTATTTACGTTCGATAGCTCCCGAGATATAGCGTTTTATGAAGCAACATATCTTAAAAAATGCACTGAAAAATCAGTAGTTTGTAACTTTATTTTGAGAAATCTATTCATCAAAAATCTGTTTATATACAAATGTTTAATAGTACACAAATTAAAGCTAATTTAATTTACTATAAAGTTGTTTATTACGTTTATCATCGTAGAAGTAGAAGGTTATATGATATTTGACAAAATAGATTCACAAAATGTAAACTTCTAGTTGTCCTGTCCATATTTTTGTATTCATGAAACAAAAAATATCTCAGATAGTATTTGAAGTACAGATGCCTGCTAGTAGTCAGAAGAAAGATAATTTAACTTAATATAGTGGAGTTTATGACACATACCTCCGTAGGTGTAGTAGATTTTGTGGTACTGCCATATGAACATGAATTTTTCACAAATGGTGTCCGAACAACTGTAAATCAATTTATTTTAGCAAATATTACGAAAACTACTTCTCTTACGAATATAAGTATTGTACAAAACTTTATAGCACATTATAGCTTTAATTAGATTGCTGGCAGAAATATGTGGGTCTAATAATTCTCGAGATATAAATTTATCAAAATAAATGTTGTGACTACTGTTTTTTCAGTGCATTTTTTTATGAAATTTATCTTTTTAATAAGCTTTATCTCGGGAACTATTGAAAGTGATTATATATATAGCTCTAGAAGGGCTTATTTTAGCAAATTAAATTATGGTTATCCGAGGTTTTCTAGTGTTGTTGGTAGATTTAATGATATAGAGCTACGAATGAAACATTAATTTTTTTTAACGTTCTGAAACAGCCGCCATTTTTTATTCCCTGTACCAATACTTGGCAGACTCATCAATTTATATATAATAACTATATTTCGGATATTATAACTATTTAATATCGGACGTTTCGCCCCACTTAGCAGGGATTCATCAGGACAAACTCTTTAACCTCTCTCTTTTAGCATCCCTAATGAAGCTCTGCAAAATGAGGTTAAAGAGAGGCAAAATGAGGGCGAAACGTCGAACATTTGACCGCAACCCTGACCATTCTTATTTTTAATATATATATATATACACACGAAATAATCATTGTTCATTGTGTGATTTATCATCATTCCGATTAATTAATATTATGTTGATTGGATTTTATGAATACGTTCAGTAATGATTAGTACATTTTTTTTATTTTGTAAACTCAGACAGGATCTATTGTCAAATAGATGTGTACAAAATCATATTATTGAACGTGAAATTGATAAAGAAGTAATTTATGAAGTTCTAAAAAAAAATTCCATCTCTTTTAATGCTAACCAATTATCTGACAATTAATTAACAGTAATAGAACTTAAATGGAGGATTGTTATCTAAAACTCATGAATGATTGATTGATGGGAATGTATAATTGCTCATGTCTTGAGTGTGCTATTGTCGTAAATATGTATTTATAAATAATTATTATATATACTAAAACTACAAGAGTTATTATTACTAATATTCATTAGATCCTGCTATAATGAAACTATTGATAAGAATCCTACTAA
>NW_027112103.1:375292-377895 GCF_000696795.3 Halyomorpha halys | reverse complement strand
TTCTAACGATTATTCGTATTCAAAACAGAATTTACATGTCGCAATTTGTAACTTTTTTAATAATTTATTTATTGTTATTAACAACTGTATAAAATTACATACAACTACTAAATTGGCTATTAGATATAAAATGACATGATACAAACATTTGGAGAATCAACCCATAGATAGATAGATAGATAGATAGATAGATAGATAGATAGATAGATAGAACTCCAAAAACATTTCTAGAGGAGATCTCGAGGCCATCTTCTTTTCAGATGCTTAGGAGGATTATTAGGTATTAAAGGGGAAGCCAGATTAGAAACAAGTGGGTTTGGGTGGTTGGGAAATTTATCATAGAAGGAATGATATCTGATTCTGGCCATCTCAGAGAAATTTGATGGTTTATTACATTTCCAAAGCTCAACCCTGTATGTCCAGATAGGCATTATTATAGTAATGTAGATCAGTCTTTAGTAATGGACTGGATGTTTAGATAGTTTGTATGGTAAATTTAATAGTCAGAATCGACGAGCAGTTTCCTATCTTTACAATCTTGTATGGGGATTCCATGTCAGCCGTTTGTTTAGATAGTACAAAAGCCGAATAGGAGAAAAAAGGCAGTTATCTCACCCCAATTTTTTATTACTTTAATGAAAACTATGTATAATTAATAGTCAAAATTCATAAGTCTACCAAGTATAGGTAGGGAGATTAAAAGATGGCGGCTGTTTTAAAGCGATAAAAAAAAAACTAATTTTTCATTCGAAACTCTGTATCTCAAAAAGTAGGAACAACACAAGAAAACCTAAGAAAACGTCATTTAAAGATGAGCAAATTTGCTAAAATTAGAGCCCTAATAGAGTTATTTATATTAAATAGGTTCTGAAATATCAGTAGGTAGTGAATTTATTTTGAAAAATCTATATCTCAAAAACCATTTGACGTACAGATGTTTATTAGCACTCAAATTAATGCTAGTTTAACGAGCTATAAAGTATTTTATGATGTTTATCTTCGTAGGAGTAATAGTTCACATGAAATTTGCTAAAATAAATTGATTTATAGTTGTTTGGACAAATTTTTATTTGCCAAATTTGTATTCATACCTGGATATCATTAAAACTACTACCCCTACGAAGATAAGTGTCATAAACTACTTTATAGAAAGTTAAATTTCCTTTATTTTAAGAGTTGGCAGACATATGTGCATCTTATGGACCTAGAGATATATTTTTTCAAAAATCCAACACTTTATACGACCACCTATATAATGTTCTCTTAGATTTTCTAGTGTTGTTGGTAGTTTTTAAGATATAGAACTCCGAATGAAAAATTAATGTTTTTTTTTTAAGGTTTTGAAACAGCTGCCATTTTTTATCCCCCTACCTATATTTGGCAGACTGATCAATTATGACTAGTAATTATACATAATTTTCATTAAAGTAATAAAAAATTGGGGTGAGATAACTGTCTTTCTTTATTCCCGGCTCTTGTACTAAGAGATTAGCAACTTTAATATATATTTTAAATTCATTTATTTTTAGTTTTGATACTCCATATGTTCAAATCGATTTTTTTTTAATTCGATCTAACTTTTATAGTTACACCCTGATTTTTGCTTTATTGTAATATTGTTTTCAAGACGCATGACGATAGTAAAACAAAAATGGCCGAGGTTCAAATGAGGCTTGCCGCACAGAGGAAAAAAAATGTTGCACAAAAGGTGTCTACGTGGGGGAATCTGCCAGCCTTCTACTGCTGGAGCACAATCCGCTCTCCGAAATTATATTTACTTTACGGATAAAACAATAAAAAATTCTTTTTACACATTCATCTTCTCAGCATGAATCTAACTTCTAACTTGGCAGAATTAGCAATAAAATCAATGATTCAATGACAGGCTATAGTAAATTTTAATTAATAGTTAAAATGTATAAGCGTTAAGTATATGCTGTACCTCTTTCGGTTTTAAATAACAACAATTTTTTAAAAATTTATTTACAACTTTATGCATATATAAGTGATGTGATGATATGATAGAAACATGTGGATTGATAGAAATCCAAAAACATTTCTAGAGGAGAAGATCTCCAGACCACCTTCTTTTCAGACGCTTAGGAGGATTATTAGGTAATGAAGGAGAGGCCAGGTTAGAAACAAGTGGATTTGGGTGGCTGGGAAGTTTACTATGAAAGGATTGGTGTCTGGTTCTGGTCAAATCGGCAACATATGAAACATTCTGTTATGATTGGCATGGTAAAAACACTGGCGATATCTGCGTAGACAAAAGGGATTATGGGGAAAAACAAAAACCCGAGCGATATGTTTAGACGAGTTGGCTTTGGTTTTGTGAAGGGGAATCTTCAGCACCTCCTGGATAAGAGAGTTGTGGCATTACATCGTTAGAGATTATATCTCTATAATTCTGGTGATACGGTGACCGGAAAGGAAATATCGGATAACCTTGTGTTCTGCCAGGAGAACACCCAAAGACTACGTGGGGTTCGAACTTAATTTTATTTTAATATCACTTTTATATTCCTTTGTGCAGTAATGTAAATAATAGTTGATAAGGTTAATCATTTAAGTTAAAGTTAAGTCAACCTATAAGTTCTCAT
>NW_027112103.1:370855-375242 GCF_000696795.3 Halyomorpha halys | reverse complement strand
TATAATGTTCTCTTAGATTTTCTAGTGTTGTTGGTAGTTTTTAAGATATAGAACTCCGAATGAAAAATTAATGTTTTTTTTTTAAGGTTTTGAAACAGCTGCCATTTTTTATCCCCCTACCTATATTTGGCAGACTGATCAATTATGACTAGTAATTATACATAATTTTCATTAAAGTAATAAAAAATTGGGGTGAGATAACTGTCTTTCTTTATTCCCGGCTCTTGTACTAAGAGATTAGCAACTTTAATATATATTTTAAATTCATTTATTTTTAGTTTTGATACTCCATATGTTCAAATCGATTTTTTTTTAATTCGATCTAACTTTTATAGTTACACCCTGATTTTTGCTTTATTGTAATATTGTTTTCAAGACGCATGACGATAGTAAAACAAAAATGGCCGAGGTTCAAATGAGGCTTGCCGCACAGAGGAAAAAAAATGTTGCACAAAAGGTGTCTACGTGGGGGAATCTGCCAGCCTTCTACTGCTGGAGCACAATCCGCTCTCCGAAATTATATTTACTTTACGGATAAAACAATAAAAAATTCTTTTTACACATTCATCTTCTCAGCATGAATCTAACTTCTAACTTGGCAGAATTAGCAATAAAATCAATGATTCAATGACAGGCTATAGTAAATTTTAATTAATAGTTAAAATGTATAAGCGTTAAGTATATGCTGTACCTCTTTCGGTTTTAAATAACAACAATTTTTTAAAAATTTATTTACAACTTTATGCATATATAAGTGATGTGATGATATGATAGAAACATGTGGATTGATAGAAATCCAAAAACATTTCTAGAGGAGAAGATCTCCAGACCACCTTCTTTTCAGACGCTTAGGAGGATTATTAGGTAATGAAGGAGAGGCCAGGTTAGAAACAAGTGGATTTGGGTGGCTGGGAAGTTTACTATGAAAGGATTGGTGTCTGGTTCTGGTCAAATCGGCAACATATGAAACATTCTGTTATGATTGGCATGGTAAAAACACTGGCGATATCTGCGTAGACAAAAGGGATTATGGGGAAAAACAAAAACCCGAGCGATATGTTTAGACGAGTTGGCTTTGGTTTTGTGAAGGGGAATCTTCAGCACCTCCTGGATAAGAGAGTTGTGGCATTACATCGTTAGAGATTATATCTCTATAATTCTGGTGATACGGTGACCGGAAAGGAAATATCGGATAACCTTGTGTTCTGCCAGGAGAACACCCAAAGACTACGTGGGGTTCGAACTTAATTTTATTTTAATATCACTTTTATATTCCTTTGTGCAGTAATGTAAATAATAGTTGATAAGGTTAATCATTTAAGTTAAAGTTAAGTCAACCTATAAGTTCTCATCGTTTTATTAATCGATAAGAATTCTTTTCTTTCCTTTTTCATTCTGTGTACATATATTTCTTCTTATCATTAAACTTTTGTACAAAGTATAGTTCTTCTGTTCATTCTTATGCATGTACACTGCTTTCAACTTGTTAATTTTAACTATGTTTTTTTTTGTTATATTTACTTATTATTTCGATAATTCAACAGATGGAAGGTAACACCCCTAGGTTTTCTGTTATCTACCTGAAAAGGTACTCGCCAGCGGTTATAATTCGATTATTATTTTTTTAAGGGTATATTGTGGCCATATTGTTTTGGGGTTTTCGTTATTTCCAAGGAAAAATCACGTGGCCCCTAAGGAGCAATTTATTCTTTATTGTTTTGTTTTTTTTCCCTTTTGGCGATTATATTTATTTTATTTTTTTATTAATTGTTTTCTTTGGGAAAACAAAATAATGCTAAACGTTATAAACTGCATTTATATTTTCCGTTTATAATTGTTTTTGTAACCTTGAATTCCTTAATTATAACATTATTACCAAATTCATTTAAAAAAAAAAAAAATTAGAAAATACTCAACATTATCTGTATGCATATTTATGGATTCGGTTTATTTAATGTAATTTATTTTAACTTAGGATTTTTTTTGTTATAAGAAGAAAATCCCTGAGGAATAACACCTGGAAACGTTATAAAGCATTGCGAAGAAAAAAAATATTGTTTGAAGTCTTTGTCTTCCATATCATAATATGCTAGAGACAGTGAAATTCGTACACCATGGGTCCGCTGGCGCCGCGTTCCGTTGATAATTCCGAAACAAGGTTCAGAGAACCGCAGTATATTCCTACTAGATGGTTTTACCAAAAACCTCGACAACATAATTCCATTCCCTGCTACTAGAATTAAATCAGCAGTAGCATAGACCTCATTGCGAAGACTGAAGCCGAGACTGGAGCCGAGACTGAAGCCGAGACTGATGCAAGTCACTGGTTTATGTCCAAAAGTCAATTATTTATTCTTAATTAAAACAATTTTGATCCTTTTTTCCTCTCATCTTTTATTCTTTAAAATTTCTCAACGTTTCGGCCCTCAGACCAGAAGGTAGGTTTTGGTTTTAAGTTGTAAATGTAAATGAAGGAAGGAAGGAAAGTTTTATGTAAAAAAGTTTTAAATCTAAGATAAAATTTTTTTTAGAAAAAGTTATGTAAGTAAGGAATCTATTTAGAAACAAAATTTTATGAAGTTATTATAATATTATTTTAATGATTAATTTATTTAAAAGATGTGACTTGGGCAATTAGCCTGCAATTTTAAGATTTAAAAAATAAATGACATCAATATTGAAGGTAGGGCCAAAGAAATCAGTGTGTAATTGAAGGAAATGCATTGTTATATAAAATTGAAAAAAAACCTTTTTGTAGGTGGTATCCTTGAGAATAGCCTGAGGGCCGAAAAGTTGAAGAAATTTTAAAGAATAAAAGTTGAGAGGAAAAAAGGATCAAAATTGTTTTAAATTAAGAATAAACTAAACCACTCTTAAACAAGCATATATAAAATAATTAGTCAATTATTAATTCGATAAATATAATTTTTTATTTCATATTTTAATCGCATAAATATTATTATTAATTAATTTGTTTCTGTAATTGTTCAATAGTAATATAATTGTAAATAGTTAGGGGTGTCTTTTGCATAATAATATTTATTTACAAATAATTAGGTAGGAAAGTAAAGTTAAAAAATAAATTCCCTAATCGAGAGGACCCCTATATCCCAAAAGTTCCCGGGACTCCCGCTTGTTCAAGGACAAACTTCTCGCAAAACGCCCAAATATACTATGAAGTAAACAGTACCGTGTTTTTATTATGATTTGTTGATACAGTAAGAATTTTTTATAATCTATGATTTTTTTTTTTCTTTTTCTGAAAAGCCAGTATCTAAAGAATTATGACTGTTTAGGTACTTACTAGCCGCAGATGCGAGGTATTGCCTGAAGATTGCTCCCATCTGGTAGTCGCGAATGCACAGGTGGAACTAAGATGTACTAGGGTTACACGGTACTCGCCAACAGACCGCCTACTGGTCTAATAGAACTGTGCAGCCTACTCCCCACTACCTCTCCTTCGCCGCTACGGCATATATATACATACATTCAAAGTAAACAGTAAATAGAAAACATTATCCGGTCTTATTAGGTTACATCTTATCACATCATCTCTTATCAGTATATATACTCCATATATCTATATTACCCCTCGGCCTGGTCGAGAGTCGGCCGTGTCACCCTCTCTTCATGTGATGGCCAATCGCCAGTTAATTATTATTTTACACCTTTAATATCCTTTTCGTATTTTCAGTAAGAATGAAATAATTTATATTTACACAAATTCATATTAATTTACATTTTAATTTCTTTATATTAATATACATTAATGGCATTGATGATCATCTCAATTCCAATAAATATTATCATAATTTCTTGTATTTATATAAAGAGAAAGAGAAAGAAATGCTTTATTCATCTATGCTGCCCAAATACATCGGGTTGCTACATTACACATCATACTGATCAATCCGTGATCGGACATATATAAATTACATATTTTTATATGATATAATATAATAGAAAGATAACATTTTTTTAAAAAAATTAATACCAGTCTACAAACTAAATAGAAGTTTTTCAATTTATTCCTTTTTTTCTTTCCCTTCCATTTCACTACCCTTATTTAATTTGATCAACAAATTCCCCTACATAACAAATATTGAAATATTAAAAATAATAAAGTAATAAATAGAACAACAAATAAGATATGTGATGCATGCATGCCATCCCTCCTCTGGATAACTCCCCTACTCATTAATTTCCATGCATGTGATGGTGGACGATTTCCAGGGAGTCAAGTATTATATTTTCGTATTTCACTCTATGATGTCGGTGTGTTATGAGGAGGGAGTTGTTGGGGTATTCAAAATATTCAATACGTTTTAATAGTTAACGTGACTTATTTTCGTCAACAGAATATCAAAAATATATATATATATATATA
>NW_027112103.1:368437-369760 GCF_000696795.3 Halyomorpha halys | reverse complement strand
CGAGCACACATGTGTCATCGGCATACGTGGTGAGGATAGTGTTAGGATTGGTTGGAATATCAGCTGCATACACCGTCTATGGGAGGAGAGAGGATGGGACCGAGGATACTACTTTGAGGCACACCAGCGGACTGAGAATAGAGGGATGAATATGAACCATTGTGGTTTAATGGGAATAATCTGTCAGTGAGAAAGGAACGGATAATGTAAAAGTATGTAGGAGGTACCCTTAAACTTAAAAACCTCCAAACATTCATACTTTACTCGAATTATATTTTGATTCCGGATATTTCATTTGGATGTTTAAAAATTTAAAATTCATACTTGTAATAATTGAATGTTTTTTGTTTTTTTTGTAAAATCAAAAGTTAAAACACTTCGACTTTTCGATTAGGTGCTTCTCTTGCAATTTCTATATCAGTTTATTATAGTATAGCTCTTATTCAACTGCAATTTATAAGAGTATATATTTTATTCTACATGATTCACTAGCCTTTTTATTTCAATCTTTTATTTTTATTAATTGTACAATTGGAGTTCTATCAGTGGGTAGATTCTCCACATGTTTGTATCATGTCACTATGTCACTTACAGCAAATTTACTTGTTGTATATATTTTTATACAGTTGTAAATAACAATAAATAAATTATAAAAAAAAATTAATTGTACATTATTAAACTATTTCTTTCGGTGTTTCTGCCCTTCCATCTTTAGGTGATACTTCGTTTTTCATTATTGTTTTATCTTGCGTTTTTTTTTTTTTATTAATATGCTTAAATATTTATTTCGTTAAATCATTGAATCATTTCGTTAGTTCATCGAAACGAACAATGCATTATGAAAAATGTCTAATATTAAAGGTTTTAAAACATTAAAAAAATCGATTAAACATCACGCAAAGTGACCTATAAATAACTATTTAATGGTAGTAATGAAAAAAAAAATTAAGAAAAACTGTAAGATTGAAGGGAGATGCTGATAAATAAGCCATTAATTAAAGAGGGAAAAAATCCGATATTGTCAGTCCATCAGTCCATCATTCCATTCTCACGATTGAAGATATTTTTGAAGAATACCCTCACTATTTACCAACAATAAGCAGAATAGGACTGACCCCAAATTTATCTGAAGCTCTCAAAAATAAGATAGCGAAAGTCATATTGTTGTTTAAATTTTTAAAAGCACTGTCGGATTTAGGTAATCCGAATTCTTCGGTTCTTTTTTGAATTTGTATAAAGTCGGGGTCGGGGTCTCATTTTCTGATGCCCCCCCTTGCCGCGGACACCGAAGACGCCGCCACTGCGATGCCTGCTAAATTATCT
>NW_027112103.1:363564-367676 GCF_000696795.3 Halyomorpha halys | reverse complement strand
TCTAATTAAAATTAGTACTCCATCAGAAAATAATAAGTTGATTTGTTGACATTGACTTAAAATACATTTAAATATGCTTGTGACTGACAATATTTAGGGAAAGAGCCTTATGTCTAACTAAAAAAGTTTTGAATATCTCAAAACACCAAATTCACTTATACCACTTTTAAACTCGATAAATCATTTTTCAAACTATTAAAATATTTATTGATTGTACCAATTGCTTTCATTCGATATTATCGAAACTTTCAGTAGTCAGAGCTATGGCTAATGTTAGAGTATTAAGGATTCCTATTTTATAATTTTCATTCACTTTCTTTTTTAAATTTTAAATATAGTCAATACTGTGTGTCAATTAAAACAAAAGAAATCCATGTATGAAATGTATCTAATTATTTTATAAATTCTGAAGATGTAGATCAGTGCACCAAAACGTTAACTATTAAGAATAATGTATTATATTTGAATTTTAATCATATTTATTGGAAGCCGCATTGCTTTCAATTTTAGCTGATGCATTATATTGCCTTGCCTATAAAATTTAATACTGGGAATATTTGTGTTTGGTTTTTGTTTATTTTATTTTTAAGAATTACAACTAGAATTTCCATAGATGGAGTAGATTCTCAATGGGTAGATTCTTGACATGTTTGTATCATGTCATTTTATTACTAAAATCAAATTTACTGGTTGTATATATTTTTATAAAGTTGTAAATATCAAAACATTATTAATAAAAAAAAATCATAAAATTGATGTCAACCTATATATCTAAGGACAGGCAGAAAATAAAAGCTACAAATGGCCCAAATATATCGTGTGAAAAAAATTATCTGTATTTGTATATGTATTATTCTGCAAAAAAAGAAATCGTCTGTTATCATTCTCAGGGCGTAACTCTCCCCACCAGTTTACGAACAATACTCATAAACTTATACTGCACAATAGAATAACATATAAAAAAAAAAAAAAAATTTCAAACTTAAATAAAATTAAAAATTTTAATTAATTTAAATAGTCAGTAAAAAATAGGCATACAGTCCTCCTAAACTCCATTATATACAAAAGAAAAATACATATATCAATGTCACTGCAAAAAAATATGCATAAATAAAATATAGATAAATATAAAACAAAAGAACTCCTCTTACGATAACATGAAAAAGATTATATTTTTTTTTAAATTTAAACATTAAAAATTCCCAAACAAACTAAATAACAAAGGTTCGATGCCGATACCATCAATCGCTCTCTGCATACATCCTTCCAGTGATGCCACTCCAAATACAATTCCACTAAATCAGTTTAAACGCAATCCTCCCATCTACGTTTCGGGCCTACCCTCCCCCCCCCCGGACGTTTACCCGTTGGTTCAGTGTTTATTAACATTTTAGGGATCCGCTCGTTACTCAGTCCTACAACCTTACACGCCCATCTTATTCGCCCTATTGCTATAACTTAAATTATATTTACCGGATGTAGGTCTAATGCATGTTTCAAGTAGATAAGTGGTTAATTATCCAAATGAATTTACTCTTTCCGGTAATTGAGACAAATTTAAATTTTGGGTTTTTGTAGATGATTTGTATATAAGAGTTTTTTACAGTACTAGATCAGAATAAGTTAGTTTTTAGTTTAATAATTGTTTAATAAACCTCTTTCATTTTATATCAATTTTGGTTTTAATTTATTTTTCTGCACATTTATTTATTGTTTTTTTAAATCAGTAATTTTTATCAGTTAAAACTTAGTTAATGATTAAACTGAGTTAATCTACTTTTTCGATAATTTCAAACATTGGGATAATAGTGATAATCTTTATTTAAAAAACATATGATGTATAAAAAGAAATACAAAGCAAAATAAAAAAAATATTTACCAATGGTATATATGTCTCCAGCAAACATACCATATATACCATTGTGAATGAGGATAAATACTTATTTGGCAAATTTATTTATGAAACAGAATAACTATAAATTCTGTTTCATAAATAAATTTAACCTTATTTAGCCTTCATAAATTATGAAACAGAATTTATAGTTACGTTTGAGTTTATATATATACGACCGAAACTTTAAAAACGATCTGAATACCTGTATACTTGTATGATAATATGAACACATTCATAATTTATTTTTTCTAATCACTTTATATTTGTAATAAGTATAATAAAATCGTGTTAGTGTAATAACTATTTCTGATTTTTCAAAAGTTTTTTTTTAAGCATAAATAATTGTATTGAGTATACACTTTATATTTTCCTATTAATCATTCGTAAACATTTATTTTTAAATTTTTCAGCCCGTATTACCCCTTAGAGAGTAAGTGGGAGGATTACATTCTGATCTTGTGAATTTGGGTTTGGCATGGCGACAATGGACAGATGTATGTAGTGTAGGCTGCTATTGGTAGTATTGGGTACTGAAGTGTATATTTAGTGGTGGTACAGGTAGATGGCATTAAAACCTCGTACTCGAAATTGTCACTTGCACTCCTTTGCCTCTCATCCACTCGTACGTAAAATTCTGGGAAGTTACTTCTATTTGCCATATAAGCAACTTTTAGGTTTACTCAGAGCCGGCCTTAGCTACGCGATGACATGTGCAAACCCTCCCCCTCACCTCCCTCCGTATTATCAACGAACCCAATCTTGAAGGGTTACTCCTCCTATCCTCCCCCCCCTCCTCTCATCATCCTACTTACATAATATTACTATTTTTAAAAAAATATCCAAGATCCAAGATTCTCCATAAAATAAGATTGTTCCATATTATGGAAATAAAACAATAAAAAGTTACATTTATTGTGAACAGTGGTGGCATTGGGTGTTCAAAATTGACTTACCTTATAGTACAAAAGCCCAAGAGGAGAAAAAAGGTAGTTATCTTACCCAATTTTTGATTACTTTAATAAAAACTATGTATAATTAATAGTCAAAATTGATGAGTCTGTCAAGTATAGGTAGGTGGAATAAAAAAAGACGGCTGTTTCAAAGCGATAAAAAAAACTAATTTTTCATTCGGAGCTCTATATCTTAAAAAGTAGGAACAACACAAGAAAACCAAAGAGAACGTCATGGAAAGAAGAGTAAAGTTGCGAAAATATGATCGCCAATAGAGTTATTTACGTTAAATAGTTTTCAAGGTATAGCTTTTTAAAAAACAACATTTCATAAAAATGTTGTATGGGACGTACAGAAAGATCAGTAGTTAGTGAATTTATTTTGAAAAATTTATATCTCAAAAAACGTTTGACGTACAGATGTCTATTAGCACTCAAATTAAAGCTAGTTTAATGAGCTATAAAGTAGTTTAAGACGTTTATCTTCGTAGGAGTAATAGTTTACATGAAATTTGCTAAAATAAATTGATTTATAGTTGTTCGGAAAAATTTACATTTGCCAAATTTATATTCATATGTAAATATCATAAAACATTTTATACGAACAAATATAAATTAACATTTTGTGAGTTTATTTTGTCAAATATCCTAAAAACTTCTACTCCTACAAAGATAAACATAATTAACTATTTTGTAGTAAATTTAATTGAGCGCTGGCAGACATTTGTACGTCCAATAGTTTCTAAAATGAAGTCAATGAATCAATAAAATGGATCAAACTTATTGTCCGAACAACTATAAATAAATTTATTTTAGCAAATATCATGAAAACTACTTTTCTACGAAGGTAAAGGTCATAAATCTCTAATAATATATACTCTACTATACTAATACTATACTAACACTATAATAATAGTCCATTAAACTAGCTTTAATTTGAGTGCTAATAGATATCTGTACGTCACATAGTTCCTGAGATCTAGATTTCTCAAAATTAATTAACTAACTACTAATCTTTCATTAGATTTTTAAAAAAATTTGCTTTTTAAAAGGCTATATCTCGAGAACTATTGGACATAAATAGCTCTTTTAGGGCTAATATTTCAAAAAAATTACTCTTCTTTAAATAATGTTGTAGAGCTCCGAATGAAAAATTAATGTTTTTTCAAGGTTTTAAAACAGCCGCAATTTTTTATTCACTCTACCTATACTTAGCAGACTCATCAATTTTGATTAGTAATTATACATAGTTTTCATTAAAGTAATCA
>NW_027112103.1:358814-363111 GCF_000696795.3 Halyomorpha halys | reverse complement strand
GTATTTTTGAAGACGTATAGTGATGAAAATTGCAAGACTGAGATGGGCAGGACACATCGTAAGGATGGGCAGTGAGGATCCAGCAAGAAAATTACTGAAGGAGCCACTTCATGGTATCAGGAGAAGAGGAAGACCAAAGATGCGATGGCTGTAGTGTTGCTGCTGATGCAACAAATATACTGGGGCTTCGTAATTGGATGGCGGCTGCAAGGGACCGAGACAACTGGCTGGAGGAAGCTGCTGGAGGAGCCCAGGATTCGAAACAGAATTGTAGAGGCACACTAGTAATAGTAGTAAGACCTATGAATTATTGAAGAACATTCAATTGTACTTATTAGAGAAAATTAAAAAAAATGTGAAAAATCGATTCAGTAAAGTGTTCTTGATGACTTTCAGTCTGTAGATTTTATCGAAAAAAGTTGCTTTCACATTAAATCTATTCACCCATCTTAAATTTGAATTTCTAGTTTACAAACACATACATGGACATATTTTGTAAGACTTTGTTATTTGGACTAAAGGGAGATACAAAACTTCCCACAACCGCAATAATTCTTTTAATATTTCATAATACATACGTAAAATTGTAATGTGCATAGACAACGTCACTGTATATGAAACTAAAAGCCTTTAAAGTTATTATTGCTCTATGTTCCAGACAAATGAACTCAAACATATTTTTACGCTCAAATACAACAGATCCCATAAAAAGATCTCGAATTGCTGAGAACGACATTAGATTCGCATTAGGACCAAAGAGCAATAATTCATCTTTAGTACTGCCGTGTATAAACAATTCATCAACAACAACAGAACGATCCATCACGTACTTCTTCGAGGGAGGATTTGTAAATCTGGAGAGAGGGATTTGCGGGAGATATTCTAAGGGGAGCCAAATCCTTGGAGTCTTTATCTCTTTAAGGATTGGAGGAAATCAGTCAGATCGGAAGTGAACGTGAAGATCCAGATTGTTACCAGTAAAAAACAGGAAATATCTAATCATAAATTTAAGAGGGTAGTGAGAGAGATTCTTTCTTTCGATGAGAAGATTGTACCACGAATTGTGGACGGAACCTTCTTCCGTCAATTTTAAAAACCGATGAACAGAACTTATCGTTTACATATTCCTAAATAATTAATTTATTATAATAATGTTAATGTAAATTTAGTTTTTATTCTTTTTCCCTTTATGTTTGTTTGCTTTTGTATTCCTTAAATTATTTCTCGTCGCCTTTTATGTATTTATAATTATGAGAGATAGTTGACCGTAGATGACTTACGAGGAGAAGATGGTTGGGAGTGCGGTCAAAGTGAAACACAAATAAGTTGGGGTAACCTATTTAATTGTGCCAACGTTTCGGCTAGAGTTTCTAGCCTTCTTCTGGCCTAAGAACAGAACAAGATAACAACCACAGTAAGTATAGAAAATAAAAAAAGAAAGTATAAACAGAAAAACATAAAATGCATAATTTTACAAAATAGAATTAATAAAATGAAGTGATGAGAGAAGTGGGAAATAAAATATACATACATTTAAAATAGTATACATAGGTAATTGAAAAAGTGGGTAAAATAACCTAATTAAGGAAATGAAATAAAAATGAAGTTATATAATGTTTTATGTTTTTATTTTTTAAATTTCTTATATTTCCTTTCCAAGGAACTTATTACGTAGTCTTAACCTCCCGGTAGCTTCTTCATCTTTTTCAACGTACTTTTTTAATTCAAAATGTCACCACACCCTCTTCTTAACTTGGATTTTATATCTCTTTCTAGCAGGTTCGTTGTTTACTTTTTATTCTCTTTTTCCTTCCTATTTATTTTTTCCTTATTTTAGCTTACTCACGTTATTAGTTATTGTATGTAACGATATAAAAGGTTTGTCAGAAGGAATAAAAAGGTATTTTAAAGATTATGATATGGAAGATATTTCATTATGTTTCAAACCAAACAATAAATACAAAAGTTATTATAGTAGAACAAAGAACCCAATAGATAGTAAATATCAATCTGGATTAGTATATAAAATGCCATGCATTAATTGTCCAGTCATATATATTGGTGAAACTAAACAATATATAAAAGACAGGACGTATCAACATAGGAATGATGTAAAAAAATATGGAAAAGGACCCAAATCCCCCTCCCCCCAAAAAAACCAGCAATATGTTCAACATGTTGTTTAAAATAAGCATAATTTGGATTTTGAAAATGTCAAGGTCATTCATAAAGAAAATATAAATTATACGGTAAATTTCAAATCAGATTCTAAGGGACTAAACCACCATTATTCTGGAATTTTTAGCAAAATAAATATGTAATTATTATAAAAAAGTAGATAAATAGATACATGTTCAAATCCCTAAATTGTAAAGATGTATATATAATATAAATACACTTATAAAAGCATGTATAGGTGAGTAAATATGTGAAAAAATAAAATAGAGAGGGGGATATATGTATGATAAAAGAATACACATATAATAAGGATATATTAATTATGGATTTTAAAAAATGTTAAGTTATAAGCAAAATAATTAAAATTTAATGTTAATTAAATTATATTAAATGTAAATTAATGATAAAAAGTTATTTTTTATATGATAAGGTGATAACAGAGTCCTAACCTGTTGTTATAAGTGATAAATATAAGTGAAAAAGAGGAGATTGTTTGTATAAAAGGGTTTTTAAATTTAAGATATAAAAAAAAGTAATGTAAGTAAGTAATCAATTTAAAAACAAAAATGTTTTGAAGTTGTTATGATGTTATTTTAATATTTAATTCATTTTAAAGATTGTGACATGGGCAATTAGCCTGCAAATGAGATTAAAAACATTGACATCAATATTAAGGTATGGCCAAAGAAATCAGTATGTAGTTAAGGAAATAATGTAATTATTATAAAAACAAAAAAATTTTAGAGGTTTTCTCTTTGAAAATGGCCTGAGGGCCGAAACGTTGAAGAGTTTTTTTAAAGAATAAACTTTAAGAGTAAAATGGATCAAAAATGGTGTTTGTTAATAATAAAGTTCTTATTTATGTTCACCACGTATTATTATTGTCATATTTATTAATTACTTCTTTTCTCTTACATTACTTTATATAAAAATCATTTTTATTGTAGTAATTCACTTACATATTTCATTAATTATATATGTTTTCTTTTATTTTTTTTCCGTTACTTTAATTTAAATCATTATTATGGCATTAAAATATTGATTTTTTTTTTCATCATATGAATTTATATTATTATTTCCTTAATCCTTTATTTTTGTTACATATACATATATTTTATTTCCCACTTCTTTCTGTCCTTTTTTTAAATTTTTATTTTGCACATATATTTACCTTAATTTTCAAATCTATTTAATTATTTGTTCTTTCCTCTTTCTTAATTTAAATATTACTCTTCTCATACAACCATTATCTTCTTATAATACTTAAAGCATTCGTGTCTTTCAACACTATTAGTGTATCCATAATGCTAGTTATTTTCTAATCATTCTGTGTATCCTTTTATTCATTGGTTTCTATCTGGTTTTTTGTTCATAGCCCTGATAAAAGTTTGAAATTTTGGCCAACACGTTGGCACTAATAAATAAGTTCTTACTAATTTGTGATCTTCTCTGACCGCACTCCCAACCTCCAACTCCTTACAGATTCTTTCTTAGACAATAAAATAAAGAATAATAGTAAATGAGGTGATTTCATTTTTTATTTGTTTATTGTTCATTGTTTATTTTTTTTACATAAGATTTAAAAATGATATCAAAACCTAGATTGTTTTTCATTCTTATCAGGCCCTAAATCATATCGTTCAGAACAGTTTAGTCCAAACAATTATCTTAAAAATTTTACAACTAGATACAATGCTGTAAAATATTTAATATATGGCGCAATGCACAAGGAAGTAAAAAAAAACATTTGAAAAAATTAATTATTAATTTTTCATATATATATATATTGATTTTCTAATACGATGGATTAATGTATTTTTCGTTAAAATGTTATGTATCGAATTGAATCTTATTCACATAAGTTCTTAATTAATTGGTATATATTCGTAAAAACCTTATGGTTGAATACAATAAATAGTGAACTGGAGGCCTGTTTAAGAAGTTGCGGCCGGACAAGGCTTCCCACTAACAATTAAAAAAATAAATGAATTTTAAGGTTGACAAATCCCACCAGATCACCTTTACTCTCCGTCGTAAACCTCTGCCCTCCTGTCCTACAGTATCCTATCTAAATACACCACTAACACCTGTTGAACAGATTCGATACTTAGGACTCCAT
>NW_027112103.1:352355-354708 GCF_000696795.3 Halyomorpha halys | reverse complement strand
CCCCCAATAACTGCTTAATATATGAAAATATATTTTGTATATATAAAAACTTTATGGTTGAATACAATAAATAGTGAACTCGAGGCCTGTTTAAGAAGTTGCGGCCGGACCAGGCTTCCCACAAACAATTAAAAAAATAAAAAAATAAATGAATTTTAAGGTATTCGGTTGTAAAATAATTTCGTAGCGTTTTTACTGGTGATTTCAATAAGAACTTGAGATTCATGTGAATATTTTTAATCAATTATATATGACCCATTTTGATCTATTACATGTTGCCATCTTTCAGGTAAGTTTTTGAATCCGTCCTCCCAGAACTTCTCAGATTTTTGCACCTTGCATGGACTGCATAGAGAAGTATGTGTGTTTTGCAGTCCTCGAGGGAATTAAAATGTTTCCTGTTAAGAGAATTTTGAAGGGCCCGAAATAAGTGAAAATCTGTTGGGGCAAGGTCTGGTGAATAGGGTGGATGGGGGATCACATTCCAGTCAAACTTCAATAATTTCTGCCGGGTCTGGAAAGACACACGAGGACGGGCGTTACCGTGATGAAAAATTATGCCTTTGCGATAATGAGACACAAATGATTTGAACACTTCCATGAGATACGTTAAGCGTTTCTGCGATATCCCGGGTTGTAGAGTGAGGGTTGTCCGTGACCAATGCATGAATCTGGTCATCATCAACAGTTGAAGGACGACCCGAGCGCTTTGCGTCTTCCAAGTCAAAATGTCCAGTTCTTAACCGAGCAAACCAATTAGGGACGGTGCTTTCACCTAAGGCAACCTCGTCGTACACATTGCATATTTAGTTAACCGTCTGTGTAGCGGATTTTCCTTTTTGGAAATAAAAAATCATTAAATGACGAAAATGAATTTTATCCCCTTCCACTGATCCATAAAAGCACCTTAACTAATCCTTTTTTAGAATATGTAAACCTTATTGACTAAGTAAACATGATTTTATAAACGCAGAGAGGATAAAATTTAAATATTAAAAAACGCTACATATTAGAACACAATATATCTTAGGTTACCCATTCATTTCATATTGCATGTTATTTTCAGGAATTTATTCCTTTTTTTTTTAAATTTAGCCCATTATGATTGAATGATATTACAATTTACCACAAACTAAAGCAATGAGTAATAGTGATAAATGAACATATTCATACTAAAAGGTTTCTTGACCACTGTCGTTTCATCTTTCGATGTGGATTCTAAGGATGAGTGGAACTGGATAATGATTGAACCGAAGGATTAGGATCATTTTGAGAATTTGGTTGGCATAAGGTCAAGGTCAAAATGGATATGAAGGTTATGGTGTAGTGTTCTGTTGGAAACGTGATAGGGTGCATTGACTATGGTTGTAAGGATTTTGGATTGAAAAGATTGGATAAATTTGATGGTAAAGGTTTAACTGATCCCCAAAGTTCAAGTTCGTTGGTGCAGATAGGTCTGAGAATATTCTTATGAATTAGTAGTTTGTTTTCTATTGAGAGGTGAGAGGTTCTACCGAGGAGTCGGTAAAATTGGCTGAATCGTCTGTTAAACTCTTGTCTTTTAAGTCTAATGTGTAGGTTACAGGTGAGTATTTTGTCTAGGATGAATCTAAGATATAATAATGTGTTGGATATTGGTAAGGAAATGTTATTAAAACTGGCAAGTGGGCAGAAGCTGCGGCCAAGGGTAATAGTCTCATGTGTGCATTTCGATTCTTTTACTTTTATCCGCCATTGGTTCTACCACTGTTTGATACGGGTAAGGTGTGGTTTGGAAATTGGATGAGGTTCAGGATCAGAATGGGGAGATAGAATGGCTGTATCGTCAGAAAATGTTGCAAGGACCGTGTCGGGAGTGATGTGAATGTCAGCAGAGAAGAGGATGTAGAGGACTGGATGGGTTCCCCCAGACACTGTCTTAACGAATCCCTGCCTCGATTGGATAGATATTGGAGTACTAAAAACGACTGCGAACTCGAAAGGAGTGATTTAAGAGGTAGGAGGTGAGCTCTTGAAAATAACCTCAACTCAGTTCAATATGTATATAATCGACGACAGCTTTATTGAACTGTGGAGTGCCTATGGCAGCATCCATATTGATGTACGGAAAAACTCAGTGATTAATACTATGGATAGGATACGTTTTAGAAGGATTTTTCAAACATATTTGAGTGGATTAGAAGTAAGCTAATTGGTCTATAGGAAGTAGGATTATTATTAGGTTTTCCTTGTTTAGGAAAGGGAATTATAATGGAGTGTTCCCATAGGATAGAAAAGTGGGTTGTACTAAGGATAGAATTGCAAATATTTGTAAGACATATTACAGCTCTGGAAGGAAGTTGGCGAAGGATTT
>NW_027112103.1:350271-352305 GCF_000696795.3 Halyomorpha halys | reverse complement strand
CTCTGGGGCTCCACCAAACCATCAAATTCTTCCCGCATCCAATCGTTACAATCCAAAATCCTACGTAAAACCCTTGATGCTCCTTTTACGTCACAAATAATTTCATTTACAAATACCTTAACATCCCATTCGTTGCAAATTTGACCCAAAATAGATATGCGTCTTTTCATTCCAAACTCCTTAACCATCCTAACCCATTAATTCTTAATCTTTCATCCTTAACAATTCTGCCGGGTCTGCAAAGACACGCGAGGACAGGCGTTATCGTGATGAAAACTATGCCTTTGCGATTATGAGACACAAGTAATTTGAGACACTTACATGAGATACGTCAAGCGTTTCTGCGATATCCCGGGTCATTGAGCGAGGGTTGTCTGTGATCAATGCTTGAATTTGGTCATCATCAACCCGAGCGCTTTGCGTCTTCCAAGTCAAAATTTCCGGTTTTGAACTGAGCAATCCACTTAGGGACGGTGCTTTTCTCCAAGGCATCATCGCCACACACATTGCAAATTTATCTGCAGCGGATTTTCCTATTTTGGAAATAAAAAATCATTAAATAATGAAAATGAATTTATTTCCCTTTGATCAAGCAAAATACCACTTAAAGATTTGAAATCTCGGTTGAAACTGATGCATAAAAGCACCTTAACTAATCCTTTTTTAGAATATGTAAACCTTACTGACCAAGTAAACATGATTTTATAAACACAGAGAGGATGAAATTTTAATTATTAAAAAACGCTACTTATTTTACAACCCAATATATCTTAGGGTACCCATTATGATTGAATAGTATTACAATACCACAAACTTAAGCAATGAGTAATAGTGATAAATGAACATATTCATACTAAAAGGTTTCTTGACCACTGTCGTTTCATATTTCGATGTGGATTGGAAGGGTGAATGGAACTGGATAAGGATTGAGTCAAAGGACTAGGGTGATTTTGAGAATTTGGTTGACATAAGGTCAAGGTCAAAAGGGATATGAAGGTTATGGTGTAGTGTTCTGTTGGAAACGTGATAGGGTGCATTGACTATGGTCGTAAGGATTTTGGATTGAAAAGATTGGATAAATTTGATGGTAAAGGTTTAACTGTTCCCCAAAGTTCAAGTTCGTTGGTGCAGATAGGTCTGAGAATATTCTTATGAATTAGTAGTTTGTTTTCTATTGAGAGGTGAGAGGTTCTACCGAGGAGTCGGTAAAATTGGCTGAATCGTCTGTTAAACTCTTGTCTTTTAAGTCTAATGTGTAGGTTACAGGTGAGTATTTTGTCTAGGATGAATCTAAGATATAATAATGTGTTGGATATTGGTAAGGAAATGTTATTAAAACTGGCAAGTGGGCAGAAGCTGCGGCCAAGGGTAATAGTCTCATGTGTGCATTTCGATTCTTTTACTTTTATCCGCCATTGGTTCTACCACTGTTTGATACGGGTAAGGTGTGGTTTGGAAATTGGATGAGGTTCAGGATCAGAATGGGGAGATAGAATGGCTGTATCGTCAGAAAATGTTGCAAGGACCGTGTCGGGAGTGATGTGAATGTCAGCAGAGAAGAGGATGTAGAGGACTGGATGGGTTCCCCCAGACACTGTCTTAACGAATCCCTGCCTCGATTGGATAGATATTGGAGTACTAAAAACGACTGCGAACTCGAAAGGAGTGATTTAAGAGGTAGGAGGTGAGCTCTTGAAAATAACCTCAACTCAGTTCAATATGTATATAATCGACGACAGCTTTATTGAACTGTGGAGTGCCTATGGCAGCATCCATATTGATGTACGGAAAAACTCAGTGATTAATACTATGGATAGGATACGTTTTAGAAGGATTTTTCAAACATATTTGAGTGGATTAGAAGTAAGCTAATTGGTCTATAGGAAGTAGGATTATTATTAGGTTTTCCTTGTTTAGGAAAGGGAATTATAATGGAGTGTTCCCATAGGATAGAAAAGTGGGTTGTACTAAGGATAGAATTGCAAATATTTGTAAGACATATTACAGCTCTGGAAGGAAGTTGGCGAAGGATTT
>NW_027112103.1:348084-348372 GCF_000696795.3 Halyomorpha halys | reverse complement strand
TCGAAATTATTTTTAAAATGATCAATCTGGTAAAATTTGATTATAAAAATTCTATTATATTTCTTGTGTTATTAAAAATATTTTTTTAAATCTATTTATTGATATTTACATATAAATATATCTAGTCAATGAGATATCGGTAGCACTTTAATAATATTCCTTCATTAGAAGGTCTCCAGGTCATCTTTTTTTCTAAGGGGAAGCAAAGTTAGAAACTAGTGGATTTAGGTCGTTAGGGAGTTTATAATGAAAGGATTGATATCTGGTTCGGGCTAGATCGGTTACATG
>NW_027112103.1:342500-347360 GCF_000696795.3 Halyomorpha halys | reverse complement strand
TGTTAGTCTTATTCTCGTAAAATATATCTATTTGTTTGTTTTTGGTAAACTGATCTACTGCTGTGACTATAAATGATGGTCTGATCTCACATTGCCGTCTAATAGTGAATTTGTTTAGCGGGTCACTGAAGAGGATCTAGGAGGGTGAATCCGGAGAGAGAATTTGTTGATCGGGTGAATTTAAAAATTATGAAGTGGTGAAATTGGAGGAGCAGAAATGAGAAGGAAAAAAGGACTGAATTGAAATATTTGTATTTGGTGTGTAGACCGAAATTGATTGTAAAAGGAAACCTGTGGGGAAAAAAATTGTTTTCTTTATATCTTATTATACCATGTAATTATATGTAATTTATATATGTCCGATTACGGATTGATAAGTACGCTGTGTGATATACCAACCTGATGTATTTAGGCAGCATAGATGAATAAAGTATTTCTGTCTCTCTTGATTAATATAATTATATATTTTCATCGCGTTTTTGATGCTTCTAATGTCTACTTATAATTAAAATAGTACAAGAACTATATTGAACTTCGAACTCAGGAAAAAGACAATATATGAATACCAAGATGACCTCAAGTTGAAGATTAATTATTCTTCTGTGTATGCATAACTACGTATGTACTTATAAGTACAAATAAAGGAGAGCTACCTTGATTTGGATCATGCATTTTCTTCATTTGGATTAGGAAATTTCATTTTCTGTTTTCAACAATCGCTCATGATCAAGGACATTCAACTTACAGTTGAATGTCCGCTAATGCTAACTGGACAAAATAAAAATTATTTTTAACAGTTAATAATGCGGAGAGGAGTATGGCCTCGTGTAGAAGACACCCCTATGTACAATGCTCCCACCAATGAATAATTATAAATATTAAAGTTTCAGACTCTCCCTGTTCTTCTTCAACCGCGTTGATCGCACATGGAATCTCTCCGCCACATTTTCATTGCCCAGCTTGTAGGCGGTGTCCATGTTATATTGACTTAGCAATTCTTTCCATCGTGTGATTCTCGCGGAGGATTTCTTCAGTATCGTCACCCATTTCAGATAGTACCACAGCCGGGAAGAAAAAAAGGCATTTATCTCACCCCAATTTTTGGTTACTTTAATGAAAACTATGTATAATTACTAGTCAAAATTGATGAGTCTGCCAAGTATAGATAGGAGGATAAAAAATGGCGGCTTTTTCAAAACCTTAAAAAAACATTAATTTTTCATTCGGAGCTCTATATCTAAAAAACTAACAACAACAATACAAAATCTAAGAGAACATTATTTAAAGAAGAGTAAATTTTCTGAAATATTAGCCCTAAAAGAGCTATTTACGTCCAATAGTTCACGAGATATAGATTTTTAAAAAGGAAAATTTCTTAAAAATCTTCTGAAAGCTAATTTATATTGAGAAATCTATATCTCAGGAACTATGAGACGTAAAGATGTCGATTAGCACTCAAATTAAAGCTAGTTTAATGGACTATAAAAAAGTTTATGATATTTACCTTCGTAGGAATTGTAGTTATCAAGATATTTGCTAAAATAAATTGATTTATAGTTGTTCGGACAATAAGTTTGATGTATGAAGAACTTCATATCAGAAACCATTGGACGTATAGATGTTTGCCAGCGCTCAAATTAAAGCTAGTTAAATTTACTACAAAATAGTTTATTATGTTTATCTTTGTAGGAGTAGTAGTTTTTATGGTATTTTGTCAAAATAAGCTCACTAAATGTTAATTTATAGTTGTTCGAATAAAATGTTGGATTTTTGAAAAATATATCTCTAGATCCATAATATGCACATATGTCTGCTAAGACTCAAAATAAATGAAATTTAACTTACTATTAAGTAGTTTATGACACTCATTTTCGTAGGGGTAGTAGTTTATATGATATTCACATATGAATATAAATTTGGAAAATGAAAATTTGTCCGAACAATGATAAATCAATTTATTTTAGCAAATATCATTAAAACTACTATTCCTACGAAGGTAGAGGTCCTAAACTTCTTTATAGTCCATTAAACTAGCTTTAATTTGAGTGGTAATCTAACATCTGTACGTGAAATGGTTTATGAGATATAGATTTTTCACAATAAAATACTAAACTACTTCTTATCTTTCAGTACGTCCCATACAACATTTTTAAGAAATGTTGGTTTTTAAAGAACTATATCTCGAAAACTATTTAACGTAAATAACTTTATTAGGGCTCATATTTTAGAAAATTTGCCCTTCTTTAAATAACGTTCTCTTAGGTTTTCTTGTGTTGTTCCTACTTTTTGAGATACAGAGCTCCGAACGAAAAATTTGTTTTTTTTATCACTTTAAAACAGCCACCATTTTTTATTCTCCCTACCTATACTTGGCAGACTCATGAATTTTGACTAGTAATTATACATAGTTTTCACTAAAGTAATGAAAATAACACTATCTGTTGAACACATACTGACTGATTGCAGGCATTCGATAGACACTGAATTACTGTATCATTCGTTAACTTTACTAATCGATAATATTCCTCACATTCCAGAAATATTTGATTACCTAAAGAATATGTAGCAATATGTAGGAATTTATATATAACAAATTTGATTTATTACATCAATTAATGTCACTTACTGTTATCAATTTTTTTTTTTTTTTTTTATTTCTATATTTTTACTATGATATTAGCTAACATCTTCCAGTATAGATACATTAGAATGATATTAGAAATGTTTCCGAGATTGAACCCTAGTCAGTATGCATAGGCGAACATCACTACCGCTTTGGATCGCTTTATATTATCTTAAAATAAAACTTAGTAGGTCTTAGTTATATTGAAAGATTTTTTTCATTGTTTTAATCAATGAAACTATGGAATTATTAATATGAATTTTAAAACTACTGTATATAGATAATATTTTCTATCGGATGCCTCTTAAAACTAAAAGATATGTTTCCCAAATTATCCAAATTGACACATAGTTGTTGTTATTATAAACCATTTTCAACAATATTAATTGTAAATTATATTGTTATTAAGATGATCCTACAATTTCAGATTGTTTCATGGCAGTTGCATTCGCGCGGAGTAAATATAAAACATCATATTTATTCGATCCACTTCGTTTCAATAAATGACACTTTGAAACAGCCGCCATTTTTTATTCCCCCTACCTATACTTGGGATTCTCATCAATTTTGACTATTAATTATACATAGTTTTCATTATAGTAATAAAAAATTGGAGTGAGATAACTGCCTTTTTTCTCCTCTTGGGCTCTTGTCGTAAGAGGTCTGTGGTCCGTCGGGCGACTTTTCTTTTATTCCTGAGATGTACAAAATGTCTGCCGAATGCCTAGCTAGATCATGAGTTTAAGTACAACTCTATTTATATATCATAAATATATGGATAACTTTAAAATTTTCCTAGAAGAATATGGGCGATATAAATGTGTCTAAGTGGAACTGGGAACACGATGATTTATCATGATCAAGGGCTTAACCAGGGGGTGGGGAGGAGGGGATAGCTGCTCCCTCTTGTAGTGACAAAAATTAATAATTTAATCAAAATAATATTTTTAAGGTTTAACACTAATAATGACTGCTATAATTATATATAATTTTCTTAACAGCCTCATTGACTATGGCTTCCCCCCACCTTGTTCTGCCCCCTTGATCTTGAATGCTGCAATGTGTGAGCAAATCACCGGAAACAGAACGATCTATTAAGATCTTAATTTCCCAACTGATCGGTGTTTATTATTTATTCAGCTTCGTTCTATTTGGTAGTAGTGCGACGTTACAAGTCTAAAGTGTTCAACAATAAACAGTCCATCCAATGTAAAAAGCATTATTCTAATTCGACTTGTACTTTCTGAAATTAACGTATTCAAACTTACAAAGTATTTTGGATTATATTCAATATAAAAAAAAATTAATAAATATTTAATGGATATTGACTTAAAAAAATGAACATAGAACTCTGAGATTCAATAATAAATAATACTGATAACTGTGTATTTTGAAATCATTGTGTGAAGTAAAATATTATCTTTGTTTGGTCGTAAAGAGGATTGTAATGTTTTGGCCTTCGTTTTCGTAAACATATATTTTCTTGCCCTTATAAGACGAAAGGAATTGGCGAAGTCGTTGCCTAACATGCTGTTTACTGGTGTTTGACTGAATGAATTATGAATGTACACAGTTAACAAAGTTAATACAGGTTATACAAGAAAAAACCAGACAAATGCAGTGGTCGTTTCTTTACCTCCATCTTAACAAAAAAATCGCTAATAATCATCATATAATTTTTAACAGTTTGATGGTTAATGATTTTTCTTGATCTTCCACATTACATAAAACTCTTCCGATTCCTCCTGAAAAGAGTTTTTCAAGAAATTTGATATCTTTTTCTTAATACTTCCTATCTGTGTGAGGACCTTGCTTGTAGAGCCGGGTCCATAATTCTCAGTTCTGTACCAGCTGACTGCGGCAAGTACAGTCAATTCCTCTCTTCTCAAATATTTCTTTAATTGCACTATCCCAAGTGTTTATCAGCCTTTATCTTGTCCTTTTCCGTCTATTCACACTTTATACATTATTTTGGGTATTTTTCTTAAATGGTCAAACCACCTTTGTCTGTTTCCTTCTATAATATGTTTTACACCTCGTTTACTTCTTACTTTAGTATTCCTGACTTTGTCTTGCTTGGATTTGGCTTTTCATTCTTGATATAGTAGTCCAGGAGTCTGATGGGGAATCTGATGGTATATATAAGTTGGCACTTTTTTATAATAAACAATTTTTTTTTTTTATTTTATACCAGATCGGCCTGGTGGGCATTACATGGCTTATATAACCGTTATATT
>NW_027112103.1:341590-342376 GCF_000696795.3 Halyomorpha halys | reverse complement strand
TTACTATTAAAATTAAAATAAAATAAATAGATAAGAATAATTCTTTATAAAAGAAGAAAGTAAAATTAATAACAAAAAATAATGATATTGATACACTTAAATAAAACAAAAAAATAATTTGAAAAAAGGACGAGAGAAGAAAAGAGAAAAAAAAATGAATAAATAAAATAGAGGTATTGTGACTATGAATTAATTTTATACCTATTAAAATTTATAACAGAATGTTCTGCAGCAATCTGTTCTTCAGTCTTCGGGTTGAGGTTGGGTTTCCCAGGTCGTAGGTCCTGCTCCTTTAACTGTCGGAAACTGGGAGTGGAACTTCATGAACCGTTTTTTATGTAATCCTCTATTGACTCCATCTGTAATTCGCGATGCAATTGGCTATTTCTTATGAACCAAGGAGCATTAACTGCGATTCTTAAGACTTTATTTTGAAAAGATTGTAGTTTTTTCTTTTTCGTGAAGGATGCCGCTCCTGATGATTTTTAATGATGAATACCTGCAGAGAGAATCTTTAAATAAGTTACATTAGCTATATTCTTTTGATTCATCTCGTTGTTGCTCTGATAGAAATGATGATAAATAAATATTAGGGATGTAAAAAAAAAAAAGTAAATCAATAATTCTAATAAAACAATATAAAAATAACGTAAAGAAAATTAACATGAAATAATTCCATCTTAACATGCATCCATACCTATCTATAGGGTGTTTTTTTAAGCCCGATAGAACTTGAAATTGTAAAACATAACACAAAAAATTAAATTGTAATCAAAATTTTTTTTT
>NW_027112103.1:337546-338800 GCF_000696795.3 Halyomorpha halys | reverse complement strand
TGATCTTTCGAATAAAAAAAAAATTTTGATTACAATTTAATTTTTTGTGTTATTTTTTACAATTTCAAGTTCTATCGGGCTTAAAAAAACACCCTATACAACATTGTCAGTTTGCCCTGGGAGCTCTGACCAAGCTTTGTGGGTCTCATGTGGATCCCATCGCTTCTCTTTCAGCCTAATCATTATTATTGAAAACCAGTGGAGATTGAGGCCATTACCAGAACTCCAAAAGACAATTCACAAATAGTCTTGGAAACACCGCCGCTTTAACCTTCAAGGAAGAACAGGGTTGGTTCAGGGTAGGGATTGTGCTTAGGAATCAGGAAGATGAATGGCGGAAGGTTACCCTTTTCGTCTACTACGATATATTCCGTATACTTGTAAGGCAATTTCGTCTGTTCCTCTTATCAGTCTGAGTCTTTCCACTTCTCAATTCTTTATCCGTTATTCTCCTGACTTAAACGCCTTCATTTTCACGTGTTATTATAAGCTTTGCTGAGTGTCTCTCTGCCTAATCAGGTCCAAACTTCATGATAATCGGTTTAATTATGAGGCACGGGATGTCTCTAGAGATCTGAAGTTAGATTGAAAGGAATATCGATTGTTGTTAAACATATGAGTAAGTCAGTAAGTAGGTTCGGGTGGGGTAATTGGTAACGCAATATGAATGTTTCCCTTCTCATTAATATTTCAACAATGAAAGGTGTAATATGAAATGAATTGAAAAATTAATTCTATTCTGGGACATATGTCCCCTAAGAATGAATACATGGTTCATACATTAAGATTTTTGTCTGCCAAGTTTTTAGAAAATTAATTTCACTTTAATTAGTTTTAGTAGTTAATGTGAAATTTTTTAAGAAAAAGTAAAAAAATAAATAAAGGGAACTCTTTTGTCCATAGAGCATGCCTTTAGGCAACTATGAAATTTGATTGGAATAAACTGAGGGACCGAGAGCAGCTAGTGCTATTACGGGGTTTTTGAGCTCGCCTCGGACGGTCTACTACAGATCTGAGCTCAGGTTGCTTTACAGAGTTCGTAGTACACTCTTGTATAGGTAGTGGAGAGATTAGATTAGATTAGATTTTTATTCAGGGCGATCAACATCTAGGTTATTACACCCTTTTTACTTCATCTATCTTCTTGACTTATAGTTGAATGTAGACTATTTCCTTTTTACACTGGTCGGTATTGGTGGATTATATTTTAGTATAAAGTTGGGTTTCTTTGAGAAATTTTATTATTTTGTCTAT
>NW_027112103.1:316395-336256 GCF_000696795.3 Halyomorpha halys | reverse complement strand
GTAGACCATGAGCATCGACTTCCTATCAGCTCCCCAAGAAGTTTTTGTTAATAGTGGAGTGGTAGTGGAGAGATGTTGTTGATTAACTGCGGTCAGATCAGATCTTCTATATGACAATTTCAGAAGATGGTAGACCTGAGAAGAAGTTTTTTTGCATTTAACTCTTTCGTATCTTTGTTGATTCTGTCTATCCATCAGGTATATGGCCTCTCACGTGGTCAGTTGCCAACTGTACTTGACATCCTTCTTAGGTATAGGCGTCCTGAAGGATTGCTTCGAGGCCACATGTTTCGCCCATTCTAACCTCCTTGGCTTCATATCATGATATTGACTGACCAGTCTCTGCAAGCAGTTCACTGTTATTTCTTCTCCTCCATGTGTTAAGGCTCTGATCCGGGATTGTTTCTGTGGCAAGCACCTGCTGTGTGTGCTCTATGCCATGAAGTAAGGCACCCGGATTAAAGGAGTGTCAGATGTACATAACCCTGTCTTCCAGAAAACAGGCAGTTCAGAGGCAACTAGACCACCCAGAAGACTATCATTAACTATCAAACCAGGAGTTTCGTTCGCAGAAATAAACTCTTCCCATGACACTTGTAGCGGGTTATGTCCCACCTAAAATCTCCACTTATTAACTACAATTCAATTCCTTTCTTGATTCCTTTGGACACCACTTCCTTCTAGGTGCAGACTTAAATCCAAAAAATCAACAATGCTAATTCCTGAGGACAATCGCTGCCGCCCTTCTTTGGCCAGATTCACCTACATGTTGACCAAGAGATCCTAACCGTAACCCTGACCTCCAGGACTTCATTATACACAAATATAATCCCCTTTAAATACTTCCTCTTACGTCTCGATAACCTATGTTCAAACCATAGTCCACTAATCGTAACCGTCTACGTATCACCAAATTCGTACCCCTTCTATTACCTCCACCCTCATTCATAAGGGGCCCGGTAAATTGGAATTTATTTCGCCAAATCCTGATTGACCAAATCGATCTTAAAGTCTTCCTAAGAACCCCCGAAAATGACGCAGTCCATTTCTTTACAATCCTTATCCATCAATCTGTGTGGTCTGCCTCCTTACCTTATAGTTTCCCAAATATACCCAAGACAAATCCTTTACCACAACATCTCAAAGACCTCATCCAAACCATGCTCCAATACAGAACATTATGGAAACTTTTTATCGTCGCTCATATAACTATTATAGCAAACAAGTCAAGAGAGAATTGGCCAACTATCGATCTCAGTCCTTCAACTCCTACCTCTCAAATATCAAATACAGAAGCTAACTCCTCGTAAATGTCCAGGATATGATCTTACTCCACAAATCCTTCACCATCTTCTATCCAAAGGTATAATATTCCTTACATATCTTTACAATTGTATCCTTACAAAAACCCGCTTCGCTATCCTGTGGAACATTATACTTCTCTTGCCAAATCTAGGAAAACCTCCTAATCATCCTGAATTTTTTGGTTTACAGTCATATACTTTGTTTTATCTTCATTTACATGCCAACCGATTTCCTCTGCTTTTCTTATTGGAGTCTTTTCTAGTCTATCCACATGCAAGACTGTAATGTCATCCACATAAGCTAGGATTTTATGTTATATGATTTATAAAAAAATATACATGCCTAAAAAAATTAAATAAAATAAAAAGTAAAAATAATAATTCTTAAGAAAAGATAACATCAAAACAAATGTTATTTATAGATCTAATAAAATAAATATCTGACTACAAAAAAAATACGAAGAGAAAACAAATAAAATAGTAGAAACAACTATATAAAGATATATATATAATAAATATATAAGAAAGTATAATAGGATGCCCTGCATCTACCTAGGTTTCAGTCTTCGGGATGAGGTTGGATTTCCCAAGTTGTAATCATAAATAGTAAATAAGTTAATTTACGAAAAGACCAAAGCAAGAAATAAATAAAATAGTAGTAATGTCCATAACAGAATGGAGAAATATAAAATGATGTCCAGGATTTCCTGCAGCAGCCTGGGCTTCAGTCTTCGGGTTGAGGTTGGATTTCCCAACTTATTAGTGACTGCTCTTTTAACTAACCGTTTTTTATTGATTACATTTGTAGTTACCAATGCAATTGGCAATTCTTCGAAACAAAGGGGTATCCACTGCGTGGAGAAGAATCCACATTCTTAGGACATTGTTTTGGAATAATCTTAATTTTTCCTTTACATAAAGGTTGCTGCTCCACCAGACTTCACAGTCGTCCATCAGTAATTGTATCAGTATTGATTTATAAATAATAGTAGTTGTTTCTGGTTTTAATTTAGATTTTTTATTTACGATATGATATAGAATTGCTAACCTTTCATTGTTCGTGAAGAGTTCTTCGGATTTTTTTTTTTTTCATAAAATATATTTGAGGTTCGATTTTTGATTTTTCTCGCTTTGACCGCGTGCGGATAGAAACTATCATAGAAATCAATTATTGATACCAAATTATCAAATACACGCACTCGAACCTTGTTTATCTTGTACTTTAAATTGTAAATAAACCTCTTTGGTATTAACCTAAACCTTTATAAAAAATAATTATGAAAACAATAAAAATAACCATTGAAATTTTTTTTAGTACGTTATCTTAATAAGGACTGATTAATTTGTATGCAGTGTTGAATAATACGTCGGACGTAGTATTGGACGTAGCGTTTGGACGTAGTGTTTGGCAAACTTGGTTATATTAACTGGCAAATATTTGTTCCTCTCAATAAATAAAGACATAATACCGAGGCTATCTAATTTATCTCTCTTCGAAATTTACTGTGCACAAATACAGTCAGCGAGATTCTACATTATTTACGTTTGAATCGCCTCTCAGTGCTTTTTTACATCCTTGTTTTTATTATTACTAGCAAAATTAGTGTTTTATTTTAGATCATCCTTAGTTTATTCGTATTGATTTTGAAAAATTCAATTTTTATTATCAATGTTTATTTACTGAATTAACTATATTGGAAAGGAGAAAAGGGATTTTTTTTTTATAGGTTAAATAGTTTATATCATTTATAGATCTATCCTATCATAAATAGAAAATCTAAATTAAAACCAGAAGAAATTATTCTTATTCTAAAATAATACTCGGGGCACTGCTGATGTACGGCTATGAAGTGTGGGAAGCGGGATCTTTTACGAAAAAGAAAAAAAAAATACGATCAATTCAAAATAAGTTCCTAAGAATCGCAGTTCATGACCCTTGGTTTGTAAGAAATATTCTATTTCTTCGGGAGCCACAAATGGTTGAAGTAGAAGACTCCATCTTAAAACGGTTCATAAAATTCCACTCCCAGTTACCGACAGTTAAACTAACAGTGACTTACAACTTGGGAAACCTAACCTCAACCCGAAAACTGAAGCCCAGGCTGCTGCAGGACTATATTATTTATTTTTTTGTCTTCGTCTTTTCTCAAATTAAATTATCCCCCCCCATTAGAAGTCAATTATTTATTTTAATAAATCTATAATTATCATTGTTTTTATTATTAACTTTTCTTTTTAACTCTTCTTAAGAATTATTTTCATCTATTTTTTTTTTCATAATGCACCGTTATTATTCAATATATATAGCGTTGTAAATAGCTGGGGGTGTCTTTTGCATGAGACTATACCCATTTCCCTGTAATCAATTGTTAAACAAAATAAAGAATGTAACTGTTATATTAGCTATGTAAAACCCACCAGGCCGATCTGGTACTGAAGAATAATATATATAACATTTATAAACTATCAATAATAAAAAAAAAATTAATAATTAATTACATCGGTCATAGTTAATAATTAACCTGACTGATAAACACGCTTTGAGATCCTCTGAGTCCAAATAAACAAGTCTTGCAAAATGGTCTGTGGCTGGATTGAAGTGGTTGATGTTCAAATAGCTAAAACAAAATTCGTACTAACTAACTATTTATTTACTATTAATTAAGAATTAATTTATTAATAAAAATTAATCAATAAAAAAATTATTAATAAAATTAAGGAAAGTGTTTTCCTCTTCCACCTTAAGAAATGTTTTCTCTTCCACCTTAAGAGGTATTTTCCTCTTCCACCTTAAGAGGTGTTTTCCTCTTCCACCTTAAGAGGTGTTTTCCTCTTCCACCTTAAGAGGTGTTTTCCTCTTCCACCTTAATGGAATGAGATATGTAACCATAATATTAGATAAAGAAGCAAAATATTTCTTCAATTTAACAAAAGAAATGATTAGAAAAAAAAATTGAAAATAACAATAATAATAAACATAACTAATTACGTGGATAAGGAATATTAAAAAAGAATAAAAAAGTAGGAGGGGGGGGAATAGGGGGAAAAAAAAGAATAAACCTAAAACGAAGCTTGAAATCTTACCACTAATTTTCCTTGTTCATTTCCTTCATTGTTGATAAAGAAATATTTTGTTTCTTTATCTAATATTATGGTTACATATCTCATTTGTTATATAGATTTTCTTTCTCTCAATTTTATTTTTCTTCCCATAATTTTAATTTTTAAATTATTAATAAACTAAAATATTCATATTCCATTGCATTAAATAACTTCAATTTTTATTTTATTTCCTTAATTATGTTATTTTACCTTCTTTTTTCAGTTGCCTATGTATACATTTTATTTTCCATTTCTTTCATCACTTTGATTTTATTAATTCCATTCTGTACAATTATTTACTTTCTGTCATTCTGTTTGTATTTTATGTATTCATTGGTTGTTATCTTGTTCTGTTCTTAGCCATGATGAAGGCTAGAAACTGTAGCCGAAACGTTGGCACGATTAATTAAGTTACTTAAACTTATTTGTGTTATATTTTGAACTATCTCTCATGATTACCTTTAATTTTGTTTATTCGAAATAAATCAATGGCTCACATTGTTTGCAATAATATACTATAATATTAAACCATTTGATGAATAACTGAATTAGAATAAAGTAGAAAACAGGAGTTCGAATCGGAAAAATCCGTGATCGCTCCCGATTGCATCATATGTAGATTCGTTATCTTTTTCTTAAGCTGTTATTCTTGGTGTGTAGTATTCATTGCAGAAATAAAGTTATTATTCCTTATTCCCACCTCAAGAAACCCTAAAATATGAATTTTTATAGCAATAGAAAAATAATTTTTTTTTGCATCCCTAGACTTTAGAAGTTTTTTTTTTTCTTCTAAAATTAGCAATTTAATTTAACGTGTCGACCTATCAACACAAACCTTAGGAATTTGAGTACGGTGGTAAGTTAAATTTGAGTAATGCGCGCACCTTACTAGAATATAATAATAAATTAAAAGAGTTAAAATTATTATTAATTATGAGAGATAGTTGACCGTGGATGACTTATACGAGGAGAAGATGGTTGGGGGGTGCGGTCAAATTGAAACACAAATAAGTTGAAGTAACTTATTTAATCGTGCCAACGTTTCGGGCAGAATTTTTAGCCTTCTTCAGGGCTAAGAACAGAACAAGATAACAACCAATGAATATAGAAAATAAAAAAGAAGATATAAACAGAATGACATAGAGTACATAATTTTACAGAATAGAATTAATAAAAAGTGATAAGAAAAGTGTAAAATAAAATGTATAAATAGGTAACTGAATAAGAAGGTAAAATAACATGTAAAATAACAATGTACTTAAGAAATACATCGCGCGTTTCGTGACGTGGTTTTCATAGGGTGGGTTCGTCACTCCCACCCCTATTTTTATGAGTGCCACCCATTGGCTAACGGGCCTCACAAATGCCCGGGGTGAGATTGTGAGTGAGTATGGCGTAATTTTATGCTTGAAAAAATCCCGGGTAGAGCCGGGCTCAACTTATAATCTATGGGTTGGCAGACAGGTGCGTTACCACGCTGCTACCGTCACCCTAAAATAACATAATTAAGGAAATAAAATAAAAATGAAGTTATATATAATGCAAAGAAATGTGAATATGTTAGTTATTAATAATTTAAAAATTTAAATTATGGAAAAAAAAAGAAAATTGAGAAAAAGAAAATATATGTAACCATAAAGGGGCAAAATATAAGTAAAGTTTAACAAAAGAAATGAATAGAAAAAAAATTGAAAACAACAATAATAATATATGGTGAACATGACTAATAACCTGGGTAAGGAAAATTGAGAAAAGAAGGGGGGGAGGGTAAAATAAAGATAGGGAAAAAAATTATTATTGTGCCAGTGAATTAGTTATATACTATAATAACAATGAATAATACACCACAATGAATTATGCATTATCTATTATCGATAAATAATCATATCTCATAAAGGGCTCATTAAGAGGGCCAGTAAGAACTAAAGGGCCTAAAGATATGGGCGGGTCCTAATGTGAGTTTAATACCCCGACCCATTAGCAAAGGCCCTCCGCTGACCTCTGTCCTTTGCGATCCAAGTTATCCACAATTCAACTCGTATCAGTGCCCGGTTCTTTTTACCTTTACTTAACAGATTCAATATTGATACTGAACAAAGAAATAGGCACCTGTACGGGTTGTTCATGACTAGATTGACATTCGGGGTTTTAGAGTTTTATTTTTAGAAACAACAGAAGTATTTATATCATGAATTATATTTAAATGTAAGAATAACGGTCATTGGGAGTATTTGGTTGGCGTCGCCTAGCAACCAGTTAACAATCTAAAGTCTCAAATCAGCTGCCTAGTTGCCATTAGTCGTTGGTATAATTCATTTGCCAGACCCTGTCCGTGTGCGTTATGTGTTATTTAGATATTTTATAGTTATTTGTGAGTAATGGTAATACAACCTCTGCAGTAATAGATGACTTTATTCTTCAAACAGGTCTTCTCGAAAAGAATTAATTTATTGCAGAACTGAAAGCAATTTACCTGTGATTACCTGCCTATTATGAAACAAACAAAAATATTATTCTACGATTCACAGAATCCATCTATCCAGACTTCTGTCATCTATTCATAGATACCCTTTCTTTGCGAACTACTGAAAAACGTATATACGACACGAATTAATCTTCAAGTTAAATTTAACTGACCACACAGTTTTGTCCATATGGATATCAGGACACAAAGACATCCCAGGCAATTGTAAAACATACCAAGCGGCATCATTGATCCCGACATCAGACCGATTGATTACCCTAACATCAACCTTTATGCTTTGATAACAATACAAATATTAAATAAATTGTAGTCAGTATTGATTAATACAACAAAAAATAAATCGAGGAGTAGTACTGACTAGATAACGTATTGAACATACTCGACTAATCCAATAGTACAAGAGCCCAAGAAGAAAAAAAGGCAGTTATCTCACCCCAATTTTTGATTACTTTAATGAAAACTATATATAATTATTAGTCAAAATTGATGCTCTTGGGCTCTTGTACTACAAGAATACTGTCATAAATATCTACACCAGCATGTTGATAGTGTAACGTAATACAATCTGTTGAACACATACTGACTGATTGCAGGCATTTGATAGACACTGAATTTCTGTATCATTGGGCAACTTTACTAAACGATAATATCCTTCACATTCCAGAAATATTTGATTACCTTAAGAAAAAAAATAAGCTGGAATTATGATTTATTACATCAATTAATGTAACTTACTGTTATAATATTTTTTTAATTTATTTTATTTCAATATATTTTTTTACTACGATATCAGCTAATATCTTCCAGTATAGATATATTAGAAATGTTTCCGAGATCGAAGCCTCGTCAGTATGCATAACCGAACATCACAATCGCTTTGGATCGTCTTATATTATATTAAAATAAAACTTAGTAGGTCTTAGTTATATTGAAAGATTTTTTTCTTTGTTTTAATATATCAAACTATGGAATATTCAATATAAATTTTAAAACTACTGTATATCGATAATATGTCCCGCCGCCTATTAAAACTAACAGCTATATTCCCCGAATTATCGAAATTAGCACAGTTGTTATAAACTATTTTCAACAATATTAATTGTAAATTATATTCTTATTAAGATGATCCTATAATTTCAGATAATTTTTTCTTCAATTTTCATGATGAAGAGATTATGAAGTGTATATAATTAACTGAGTAACATTCGAAATATATTTGGAAAACCGCTGGTAAAACTAATCATCAGAAAGCACCTTCCTTTTCATGGTAGTTTTCTTCGCGAGGAGTAAATAAAAAAAATCATATTTATTCGATTCACTTCGTCTCAATAAATGACATAGAATAGAGGAGAATTGGAGCAAACATTTGCTGCGCAAACAAACCCAAATGGACATTGCAGACTGAGATAACCTCTTACTAGGAGAGAGAAAAACTTTATTCAAAGTGCAGTGCCGGCCAACTGCATTGGGTCGCTCCACAAACAGCATACTGAAGCTTGCTGTGCAGCACTGCATATGCATAAGTACAAGAGCCCAAGAGGAGAAAAAATGCAGTTATCTCACCCCAATTTAAGATTACTTTAATGAAAGCTATGTATAATTAATAGTCAAAATTGATGAGTCTGCCAAGTATAGATAGGAGGAATAAAAAATGGCGGCTGTTTCAAAGCGATAAAAAAAAACCTATTTTTCATTCGGAGCTCTGTATCTTAAAAAGTAAGAACAACACAAGAAAACCTAAGAGAACGTCATTTAAGGAATAGTAAATTTTCTAAAATATGAGCCCTAATAGAGTTATTTACGTTAAATATTTTTCGATATATAGCTTTTTAAAAAGCAACGTTTCAGAAAAATGTTGTATGGGACGTAATGAAAGATCAGTAGTTAGTGAATTTATTTTGAAAAATGTATAAACTATTTTATAGAAAGTTAAATTTCCTTTATTTTGAGTGATAGCAGACATATGTGCGTTTTATGAATCTAGAGATATAATTTTTCAAAAATCCAACATTTTATATCAAACAACTATAAATTCACATTTTGTGAGCTTATTTTGTCAAATATAATAAAAACTACAACTCCTACAAAGATAAACATTATTAACTATTTTGTAGTAAATTTAACTAGCTTTAATTTGAGCGCTGGCAGACATCTGTACATCCAATGGTTTCTGAAATGAAGTTTTTCATAAATCAAACTTGTTCGAACAACTATAAATGAATTTATTTTAGCAAATATTATGAAAACTACAATTTCTACGAAGGTAAATGTCATAAACTTAATTATAGTTCATTAAACTAGCTTTAATTTGAGTGCTATACGAGATATAGCTTTTTAAAAAGCAAAATTTCTTAAAAATCTTCTGAAAGCTAATTCATTTTGAGAAATCTATATCTCAGGAACTATGAGACGTAAAGATGTCTATTAGCACTCAAATTAAAGCTAGTTTAATGAACTATAATTAAGTTTATGACATTTACCTTCGTAAGAATAGTAGTTTTGATGATATTTGCTAAAATAAATTGATTTATAGGTGTTCGGACAATAAGTTTGATGTATGAAAAACTTCATTTCAGAAACCATTGGACGTACAGATGTTTGCCAGCGCTCAAATTAAAGCTAGTTAAATTTACTACAAAATAGTTAGTTATGTTTATCTTTGTAGGAGTTGTAGTTTTTATTATATTTGACAAAATAAGCTCACAAAATGTGAATTTATAGTTGTTTGAATAAAATGTTGGATTTATGAAAAAATATATCTCTAGATCCATAATATGCACATATGTCTGCTAACACTCAAAATAAATGAAATTTAACTTACTATAAAGTAGTTTATGACACTCATCTTCGTAGGGGTAGTAGTTTTTATGATATTCGCATATGAATATAAATTAGGCAAATGAAAATTTATCCGAACAACGATAAATCAATTTCTTTTTGCAAATATCATTAAAACTACTATTCCTACGAAGGTAAAGGTCCTAAACGACTTTATAGTCCATTAAACTAGCTTTAATTTGAGTGCTAATAAATATCTGTACGTCACATAGTTCCTGAGATAAAGATTTCTCAAAATAAATTAACTATCTACTGATCTTCTCATTATTTTATTTCTAAATATTTTATTTGCATTGTATGTTTATGTTTTTGTTGTTAACTTTGCCTAAATAAACGGTCATATCCGGTCATTTTTTTTGTTTTTTTTTTACTTAGAGCTTACTTCAATAATAATCTGTTAATTTTCGTCGGTTTTAACATTTGTAAATTATAATAAATAATAAATTTGCTTTTTTTTTTCTTAACCTAATTCTCCGATTTTGTTTCCTAAAATATTACACTCACGTAGAAATAAAACACTTATTGAAAAGTTCATGACGATTACGGATGCTTACATAGGAAGACTTATTATTATATAATTTTATGACACAATAAAGCATCATAAACGGTCTACTTATGCAAAAATTATTTTTAAATATGACTTGTAGTTCCTGAATATAGCGCGTTCAAACAAATTCATTTACTGTTTGTATGTTGGTACAGGTGACTTAGATAGTGTAATGAAAATAAATTAAATTCAAAAAAATAAATAAATAAATAAAAGTGTCTGTGTAATTGGTTTGTTCTGTTTCATCATTATGATTCCTTATCTTGTAGTAATGAGGTTTCTATGGGAAAACAATATTTTTATTGTTTTGTAGGGAAATAGTTTTATTATACATAACTGCATAAGATTATTTTTAATTGAAAGTATTTAAATATGAGGCAACGTTTCCATTTTCATATATGCGAATTGCTGATAAGAAAATAAATTGAAGTATTTTTTTTTTTTATTTTACTTTCATGTTCCTATTTATGAAATATACAAAAAGAAAATATTTTAAGTTTAAAGTTATAATAGAAAATATATGTAATTAATGAAATATGTAAATAAAATTCTAGAATGAATGAAAAAAATATATATATAATTCTATAAACCACATCTTATATTTGTTATATTTACTGATTACTCCTTTTGGACATACTTTTAATTTATAATCTTATCACTTTCTTGATACTGGTTAATAAGTTTTAAATAAATTAAATTTCATCCATTTTATTCACTTTATAAGTCCAACGTTTAGGCCAATTCAGTCATCCTCAGGGACAATCTTTATACAATTTTAGAACTAAATAATTTAAAAACACTTCATGCAGGCCATTCTGCCCAGGTGGGGAGTGAGGCCATTCTGCACAGGGAGAGTGACTTTGTTGATCAAATGAAATAAAAATTGTGATAAAAAGGGACAAGAAAGGGAAATAAAAAAGGAATAAATTGAAATATTTATAAATATATGTATTTAGTGTGTAGACTGGAATTGATTGCAAAAGGAAATTGTGGGGGGGGGGGGACTGTTTTCTTTATTTTTTATTATATCATATACAAATATATAATTTATATATGTCCGATCATGGATTGATTAGTATGCTGTATAATGTAGCAACCCGATGTATCTGGCCAGCATGGAAGTATAAAGCATTTCTCTCTCTATTGGAAGAAGATAGTTGGCCTTATGATGTAGATTGTAGAATGGCGGTCAATAAAGGTATCAAAGTAGTAGAAAAAACTATATATATATTGTTAGCCGACGTTTCGCCCCACTTTGCAGGGTTTCGTGAGGGCTGCCAGATGTCAAACAAAGATGAGAACTGGGAAAAATTGTCATTTTAAAAAAATACTATTTTGATACCATTATTGAACGCCACCCGGAATATCTTCCTACAATCTTTTTTCCCAACATTTTTCATAACTTTTTTTCTAAATAATTTTCATTTTGTACATATATTTACATACCAGATTTTTATATTTATATTATTTTCTTGTTCTTTCCTCTTTCTTAATCTTAATATAACTTATTATCATATATCCTTTATCTTCTTATAATACTTACACTATAAATTTTCTTTCGATTCCACTTATGTATCAATATTGCTGATTATTTTCTAATCATTCGTTAATCATCGTCATTTTGTTCGTAATGTCTGGTTTAATATCTGATGTAATTTTTTTAAAATGAATATATAATAATAATTGAACAGTGTTCTACTTGGCTAACTTGTACAAGATTTACGGCAGAACAGAACTTGGTAAGAGTAAAATGGAGAAACTTGAGCGTGGTTTATTTCATATCCTAACCACTCTTTTTTTATTATTTTTTTTTTGTGTGTTGCCAGTTATGTGATTAAGAGGTTGGAGTAACATTAATTAAAATTTTGTACATCTGTTTTTTTTTTTGTTTGTTTATATCTCAATTCTTCAAGCTTTCATAAAAGTATGATTTTAGGTGAAATACGTATGAATCTAATTTCTACTGGTCTAAAAAGCGTTGTGAGTGTGGTATAGAAGGAATTTTGTTACAGTGGTACACTCATTTTTGTTTTGTTTTTTTATTGTCCCGAGTTTTTAAAATATTTTTTCGGAAAATGTTTGGATTGTAGTATCTTTTATTGTTGATTCGGTCGTGTCAGTGTTGGTGATTGGTTAATTTCCCTTTCGAACTTTGCAAGTATTCCTCCATTGAAACAACTTATTTATTTTTTATTTTCGTTAAACATTGTATGATTGCGTTCGTAGTAGGAAATTACTATGCATTTAACTTATTCTAGACATTACATGCAAAAGGAATGTATGCATAATATTTACTTATCAAAATTCTTTGGACAGTAATAAATAAACATACTGCTACCAGTAGATAGTAATTGTGTACTTGTCTGACGCCACTCATTACACAACTGAGCAAAACTAACATTGCAGCACTCTACTAAATTCGATGTGATTTCAGGCTGAACCTCTACATTCCACTAAAATTCACACATATGGATCTATTTAATGGGCTATTAATAATATTATATTAAAATTAATGGGTGTAACTCAGAATGTTATAACTCGATTAACTTGTTAATCGACCTTATCGAGTAAAAACTGACTTTGAGAAACCGATTTACTCAAACAGGTTTTACTAAAATTATTATGATAAATTCTTAAATTACAATTTTTTTTGAGGGACCAATTGAACTTGATATGAGATTTGATTAAAAATAATAAAGTAAAATTGTTTAAAATTTATTTTTGCGTCCTTTTAAGCATTTGAAAATGACTTTTTTTTAAATTTATTTATTTACAACTGTACATTACAACACATTTAGTAAATTTAGTCTCAGTTAAATTGGAGTGTTACTGGCGTGTAGAGAAATTACCCATTGGTAGTATTCTAACAATGTTTCTAAATTGGAAGGTCTCGAGTACCTTCCTTTCAAGTACCTCGGCGGATCGTCAGGAATGGAAGAGGAGGTAAGGATAGAAACTAGTGGGTTTGGGAGTTTCAAAATGACTTATAGTATTATATTTTTACAGATTTAAGATAACTTTTGAGGTTCATAAGATATTTAAAAATAGCTAACAATTCGAGATATTAATGTGGTTACTTATTATTAATATTAAAATAATATTAAATTGTAAGATTAATTATACTGTGATTATGAGGATAAGATGGTTGGGGGTGCTGTCAGTAAATAACACAAATAAGTTAAGGCAACTTATTTAATAGTGCTAAAGTTTCGACTAGTGTTTCTAGCCTTCACCAGGGCTAAGAAAAAAGATAACAACCAATGATTACAAAAAAATAAATAAAAGAGAAAATATAAACAGAATGATATAAGTAAATAATTATAATGAATGAAAATTAATAAAAATAAAATGATGAAAGAAGTGGAAAATAAAACATTTAATTAAATATTTAAGTAGAATAACATAATCAAGGAAATACAATTTTTAAAGTTATATAATGAATCAAAACAAAGAAATATGAATATATTAATTGAATAATAATTGAAACATTATAGCTATGGAAAGAAAAAATAAGTAAATAAATTACTTATTATTATTACTACATACATATATCATTAGTACTTATATTTTCATTTATTTATGTAAAAAATTATACAGAATGAAAATTAATAAAAATAAAATGATGAAAGAAGTGAAAATAAAACATATAGGATAGGTAATTAAATATTTAAGTAGAATAATATAATCAAGAAAATAAAAATTTTAAAGTTACATAATGAAATGAAACATAGAAATGTGAATATTATAATTTAATAATAATTAAAAAATTAAAGTTTTGGAAAGAAAAAAAATGTACTAATGAAATATGTAAGTAGTAATAAGTAATTTATTTATTTATTTTTTTCTTTCCATAACTTTAATGTTTTAATTATTATTCAATTAATACATTCATATTTTTTAATTACATTATCTAACTTTAAAAAATTTATTTCCTTGATTATGTTATTCTACTTACATATTTAATTAAATGTTTTATTGTCCACTTCTTTCATCACTTTATTTTTATTAATTTTCATTCTGTATAATTACTTACTTACATTCTGTTTATATTTTCTCTTATTATTATTTTTTTTTAATTCATTGATTGTTATTTTGCTCTTTGTCCTTAGCCCTGATGAAGGCTAGAAACTCTAGCCGAAACTTATTAGTGATATTCACTGAGCGTACCCCCAACCAACTTCTCATCATAATCATACTACTTCTCATTGTTATAGTATGATTATTATGAATTACTATATATTTTATATTGTATGATGATTATTATATATATATGATAATAATATCAGTTTTCTTTTTGTAATTACCTATATTTTAGTTTTTAGATTTGATTAAGCCTTACGCATAATCACTGGCGGTGTGAAATCGACTCCCATTACAGCTATGGAACTCCAAGCAGGTCTTGAACCATTACTGGATAGGAGGGAGAAATTTGCTCTGTGTCTTTATGAAAAGCTTATGCGACGAGAGGAACACTGGTTGGATTATCGTAAAGAGAATGAACGACTGAGGTCCCATCGCACTTTTCTTTCAAAAGCTGAGGAAATGCTTCACCAGATAGACCAACTGACGAAAGACAGAATATAAGCATCTCCTACATGCCAAAGCACGATTCCGCTGAAGTCTACGGGTGACTCAAACTGGCATGTGGTCGGATTAAGAAAGGTTGCCCTGAACCCGAGCTTAGAGCTGCTGCACTAAAAACAATTTATGAGCTATACCCCATAGAACAATGGCTACACATTTATACCGATGGGTCTGCGTACGGTATTAACAAGGGAGCTGGAGCAGGTGTATACTCAATCAACTTCCAATTGTCATTTCCCGTTGGGGCTGGATGTGATAATTATGATGCAGAAATGCAGGCTATCTGCTTTGCGTTGGAAGCCACTATTGAATGCAATGACAACATGGTAATCTTCAGTGGCTCCCAAGCCGTAATACAAAAATTAACAACACCAGATGCCGCAGAGTCTCCCACGGAAGAAAAGTGCAGAAACATGGCTGCTATCATGAAGAAAAGAAGAAGGGCTATAGCTCTGGAGTGGATACCAGGCTATATGTATATGTTGGCATAGATGGTAATGAGCAAGCTGACAAGTTGGCTAAACTTGGTTGTGCAGAGAACCAGGCTGTTCTATCACTTTCCTACAGAACAGCGAAATCACTTATAAGCTCTTATTGTAAGGACAGAACAAGTGCTAGACACAAAGTTCTAGCGGAAGGAAAGAAGTGGGAGAGCCTACTGGATAAGGATAAATGAATCCCCGGCAATCTTAGCAGAGCTGAGAGAGTGGCCTGTTTTAGGCTAGTAACAGGACATGATCTGCTCCAAAAACACCTCCATCAAATTGGCATCGTAAATTCCCCGAAATGTCCTCTATGCAAGATGGGGGACATGGATGGGGACCATCCTTTGGCGTGTGTTGGTCTGGAGGATGTTGAGCGAGATGCGGACCAACTAAGAGGAAGAGCCAAATTGTATTGGGCTGCGAGAGGGAAAATGGCGTAATAGCCTACTTCCTTTGGCGTAAGAAAAAAAAAAAAAAGTTTTTAGATTTTTTTTTTAAGTTGTATTTTAAATGTAATATATAAATGAAATCATTAGTAGTATGTCTAGAAATTTTTTCAAACATATATAATTTTAACTTACATGCTGTTTCAGCATCCACAACACCCGGGTAATTGAAAACTTAATATTTAAATTAATATTTCATTCAAGTTTATTATTTCTGTATGTTATTTTGGCACCAACTAATAGATATTTTTTGTAAATATAATTATCATATTGTCGGACCAAGTTTGTAATTCTTCGTTGACTCAATGAATATTGTTTGTTCATTATTAGCCATTATTTTTTTTAAAATATAATTTTCGATATTTTAACAGTTTATCCCTACTTGATTGTATGTATTGGTACTCAATTTAGCATAGTCGAAAATATGACTTCCGACACCGTAACTTTAATCACTTCATACAAAATTTTTTTAGTGACGTAGCCAAATACAGACCGAAAGTTGAAGTCAGAAAACTACTGAAATTGCAAGCCTCACAATTATTTATAATTAAATTTCATATAAATATTCAATTAGTTTCTTGCTAGTGAAGTATATAACTTAAGAATTTAAGAATAAGATACTTTCTTATATTGCCTTACATTCAATACAGGAATGTTGGGCTTTGTAATGATGTTTAGTTTCTCTAATAACTTCAGTACTTCAAAATACTTCCAAGATATCTCCCGAGATATTTCAGATGCTCATTTGTAAGATAATTAAAATTAAAATTAATCCGTACAAAATTAATCTTAATAAAAAAATAAATAAATAAACTTAATTGAACCACTAGGAACGAAGATGCATCAAGTAATTATCATATTGGACTTTGCACCAAAATAAGTAAAGTTGTTCGTGTGTGTGTGTGTGTGTGTGTGGACATACGGAATATTTTCTGACTATATCTGATATTTTACGTTTTTGTATGAAATTTTAAAAAACAATTTCTTTAATTGAAGTACTCAGGGTTATAACAAGATAAGCCACAAGATATAGTTTTCTTATTTACTATTTTATGTAGTTCATATTCCATTATATTGTAAGTAAATAATCTAGAGTTACGTTTTCAGATGATTTAATTGAGAATATGACAATTCACAATTCTTAATTGTGGCTTGTAATATTCTTGCTTCAAACCATTCTGTTATCCTAATTAAATATTCTTATAATTAACTAATATATATTTACTTTTTCAGGTATGTTACCGTAGTCTATAAAACATTTTTGAAGCTTGTTCAGGTATTTATATTATTAATTTTATTTTAACATTGAATAATAACTTATATAATATTTAAATATATTAAGTTGATTGAAACACTGCTGATTGCATTAGAGTAGACATTGAAAAATCATTTGACAAGGAAAAACCATTTAGGAAACTTAGACTTGTTCGGAATCAGATGGAGCGCATTATGCCAATTTATTATTTGAGTTTAATTTGACCGAATTTCCCTGACCCTTGGAAAATGTCAATAATAAAAATGTTTCCCAAACCCTCCAAGCCACTTGAATAACCATCTTCCTACCGTCCTATTTCACTCCTGCCCATTATGGGCAAAATCGAGGCATCCAGGTCTGCTCTATAAACTTCGTCAATTCCTACCCCCTACATATTTCGTTATAATCCGCTCCTACCTCACTGATAGAACCTTTAAAGTAAATCATAACCTAGCCTTCTCATCTCTCTTTTCTCAGTCCGTCGGTGTTCCTCAAGGTAGTATCTTAGGTCCCATTCTTTATACCGTTTATACAGCTGACATCCCAACCCACCTAACAACATACGCTGATGACACATGTATACTGTCAGTAAACAACGACCCAACTAATGCATCACAAACACTACAGACACACATAACATCCATTGAAGAATGGTTTTGAAACTGGTGAATCAAAATAAATCCTGACAAATCCCATCAGATCACATTTACTCTCCGTCGTAAACCTCTACCCTCCTGTCCTACAGTATCCTTTCTAAATACTACACTAACGCCTGTTAGATTCATGCTTAGCATCATGAACAGATTCGATGCTTAGGACTCCATCTTGACAAAAGACTTACTTGGAATCCACACACAAGACTGAAACGACAAGAAACTGCACGTAGATTCCGATTGCTACAACACTTACTTGACAAACGCTCTAAACTTCCCATTCACTACAAAAAAAAAAGCTTCTTATTACGTTACAAATCATTCGTTGCAGATTTGGCCCAAAACAGATATGCGTCTTTTCATTCCAAACTCCTTAACCACCCTAACCCATTAATTCTTAATCTTTCATCCTTAACAATCCCTGAAAAGGAGATGGCCACGGGACCTTCTAATTTAAATTAATGTTTGAAGTCCCACCAATGGGTGGTTCCTTCTCAAGATTTTCAAGTGTATATGAAACATGCAACATATTTACTTATTGTATTATTTTGTATAGTTGTAAATTACATTAAATAAATAAATAAAAAAGCGGAATCGTCCTACTAGATCTAGTGTATGAACCGCGTAGAGGAACCCAATGCAGTTGGGACTACTTTTCAATAAAATATTCCTCTCTTCTTTATGAAATACAAAACAATATTTTTTAGTATAATATTTTTATATTTATCTATATTTTTAATATTTAAAGTAGTAATTGTTAGAGAGTGGTTTATTTTATTATTAACACAAACTTCAAATAATACACTTTTTCTGTCATCTATTTACTTTATAAAACATCTCCAACGTTTCGGCCCTTAAAGCATTCTCAAGGAGACAACCTTCATAATTGATGTCATATTCCTTAAATTGTCTTTTTTCAGGCTAATTGACCATGCCATATAAACTTTATAATTTCAATACAAAAGTGATTTCACAAAATTAATTGTCTTTCTTTAACCTCATTTTTTTCTTATTAGGGAGGTTAAATAAAGAAAAGTCTTGTTGTGGAATAGTTTTTGTATTGGAATAATAAAGTTTATATGGCATGGGCAATTAGCGTGCAAAAGAAATTAAATGAATGAAGTAGCCATTTATTTATGCAGTAAATTAAAATCATATAAAATGCAATATAAACATTTAAAGGAGATAAAAATTAATTTATATATATAATAGTTAACAAAACATTAACTTCTATATATTTTCTTCCCGCCTTTCTGTATCCTTTCCTGCATAGGTCTTCCCTTTCGGGAGTAATAGTCAGCACTTCCCGGGGTGACCAGCCCTATTGGGAGGCTAGTTCTTTCCACTTCTCCTTCCAGACATCCCTGTCTCTAGCAGCTCTCCACCAGAGGGGTCCTAACATCCTCTTCAACATATTGCTCTATCTTTTCTTTTGACGTCCTCTTCTTCTTTGTAGGTCGTATGGAATTTTTTGACAATCTGTCATCTTCGCACCGAAGGAGATGCCCAGCCCATTTCCATTTGCTCAATATTGTCATCTTCAGTGTGTCAGTGAATCCTGTTTCTTTCTGGATCCAAGCATTTTTAATTCGATCTTTTTTATTCACATTTAGAATGCTTCTTCCAATATTATTTTGCCACATCTGTAATTTCCTCTCCTGAGCTATAGTCAGTGACCATACTTGGCATCCATAAGTGACCACTGAGCTAATGCAACTGTCGAAGACCTGCCTTTTAAGGTCAATACTTGTTTTTTCCTTCATTATATGCCTAGGGGACTAAAACTTTTTCCAACCGACTGCCAATCTCCTCTGGACCTCCTTTGCTCCTCAATCCGAGAATGATATTAACTGACCTAGATAAATATACTCATCAACATATGTCAACTTATAGTTGTTAATTTCACTCTCCTCTTTTACGCCATTTGTCTCAAGTTTCATCTTCTGGTAGTTCGGATAAAGACAATGCCAGAAGCTGCTTCATCATTTCTCTCAGTTGTTCCTTGCCTTTGCCAGCATTCATTTAATTTAATGAATTTAAGGAATATGACATCAATTATTAAGGTTGTCTCCTTGAGAATGTCCTAAAGAACGAAACATTGGAGGTGTGTTTAAATAAATAGTTGAGAGTAAAAGTGAATCATTTGAAGTTTATGTTAATAA
>NW_027112103.1:315047-316275 GCF_000696795.3 Halyomorpha halys | reverse complement strand
TAATGTTAGGTATGCAAGAAGTAATAAAAGTAAATTTATGTTCAAAATTAAAAAAAAATTAGACGCACACATTTAAAAAAAAAACAAATCAAGTAACTGATATCGTTTCATTAGTGATGCAAAAATAAGTAGTTTGGACCGCTGTTTTACCATTCACCAGCAGAGTAGAGTGATGTTGACCCTCTGAGTATTCCCTCTTACACCATCAGTTTAGCTTAATGACCTAATGTACACATATATAATTGAATGTTTTCTATTTCACTAAACAGAAAACAAAATATAGATTAGTAAATTGCATTACGTATTTTTTATATAAATCAGATGAGATATAACCTTTTTTCTACCGTTGGTACTTGAAGGTATACAGTGAGACACTTAGTTGAGGTTTAATAAATCCATTCTGTAATGAATCCATTTTTATGCAGCCCGTATGGCTAACAGAAATCTTCAGTTGTAACGCGCCATTGGTCAGGATAAAAAAAAAAGGGGGGGGACGAATCTAAAATTGCCTACAGCGTGTATAACTCTTGACCTGTTACACTTCCCGGCCTCTAGGCATATTATATTACATGAGAATATTGGCATCACATATTTATGTCAATATGAATGAATCGATCCCTATTATAATCGATTAGTTTTTATCCGGGAGTGGAAATGTACTCAACCAATACTGACAGATCGATCTATTAAGTCGATTTTGGACAATGACAAGAGCAATTAGGCAGCTGTCTCATCCACTTCTCATATCTCGATGTACATCAGTGAGCGAGTTCGTCTATTTTTTCCCTTTAATGGTATGTCATCGTTGCATCATCCCGTCCCAAGTTATTAGTAATAATACGTAATAAGCCAATAGGATATCAAGGCTTCCTCAATTCCTCCTTCTGGAAAAATACAAAAGAAATCACCGAATATAAATAATGAACTACTAAAATATTTTTGATTTTCTTCACTATGACATAAAAATAAATACCCTTAGATGAAATAATATTGATATGATGCTATGAATTGTATTTAATTACACTGATCATTGAAAAAGTCACAATGGAGATACGAAAACTTTTTTTATATAATTTAAATAGTTTTATTTATAATGCAATTAATTTTTGGGTTTTTAGTCTCTTTCTAGTACTGTATAGAGTAAATATCAATTTCAAATCGAGAGGGAGAGGGAGAGGGAGATGGAGGGAGGGAAGGTGGGAGGGGGAGGGAGGGAGAGAGAGAGAGA